>NW_028270154.1:10464287-10741787 GCF_037043375.1 Chiloscyllium plagiosum
TCTCTGGCTCTGTGTCTGTCTGTCTCTCGCTCTCTGGCTCTGTGTCTGTCTGTCTCTCGCTCTCTGGCTCTCTTTTGCTCTTGCTGTGTCTCTCTTTCTCTCTCTCTCTTGCTGTGTCTCTCTTACTCTCTTTTTCACTCTGTATGTGTGTGTCTCTCTCTCTCTCTTTTTCACTCTGTATGTGTGTGTGTCTCTCTCTCTCTCGCTGTCTCTCTCTCTCTCTCTCGCGCTCTCGCTCTGTGTCGCGCTCTCGCTCTGTGTCGCGCTCTCGCTCTGTGTCGCGCTCTCGCTCTGTGTCGCGCTCTCGCTCTGTGTCGCGCTCTCGCTCTGTGTCGCGCTCTCGCTCTGTGTCGCGCTCTCGCTCGCGCTGTGTGTGTGTGTCTCGCTCGCGCTGTGTGTGTGTGTGTCTCTCGCGCTCTGTGTGTGTGTCTCGCTCGCGCTGTGTGTGTCTGTCTCGCTCGCGCTGTGTGTGTGTGTCTCTCGCGCTGTGTGTGTCTGTCTCGCTCGCGCTGTGTGTGTCTGTCTCGCTCGCGCTGTGTGTGTGTGTCTCGCTCGCGCTGTGTGTGTGTGTGTCTCTCGCGCTGTGTGTGTCTGTCTCGCTCGCGCTGTGTGTGTCTGTCTCGCTCGCGCTGTGTGTGTGTGTCTCGCTCGCGCTGTGTGTGTGTGTGTCTCTCGCGCTCTGTGTGTGTGTGTGTCGCTCGCGCTGTGTGTGTGTGTCTCGCTCGCGCTGTGTGTGTGTGTGTCTCGCTCGCGCTGTGTGTGTGTGTCTCGCTCGCGCTGTGTGTGTGTGTCTCGCTCGCGCTGTGTGTGTGTGTCTCGCTCGCGCTGTGTGTGTGTGTCTCGCTCGCGCTGTGTGTGTGTGTCTCGCTCGCGCTGTGTGTGTGTGTCTCGCTCGCGCTGTGTGTGTGTGTCTCGCTCGCGCTGTGTGTGTGTGTCTCGCTCGCGCTGTGTGTGTGTGTCTCTCTCGCGCTGTGTGTGTGTGTCTCTCGCGCTCTGTGTGTGTGTGTGTCTCTCGCGCTCTGTGTGTGTGTGTGTCTCTCGCGCTCTGTGTGTGTGTGTGTCTCTCGCGCTCTGTGTGTGTGTGTGTCTCTCGCGCTCTGTGTGTGTGTGTGTCTCGCTCGCGCTGTGTGTGTGTGTCTCGCTCGCGCTGTGTGTGTGTGTCTCGCTCGCGCTGTGTGTGTGTGTCTCGCTCGCGCTGTGTGTGTGTGTCTCGCTCGCGCTCTGTGTGTGTGTCTCTCTCGCGCTGTGTGTGTCTCTCTCGCGCTGTGTGTGTCTCTCTCGCGCTGTGTGTGTCTCTCTCGCGCTGTGTGTGTGTCTCTCTCGCGCTGTGTGTGTGTGTCTCTCTCGCGCTGTGTGTGTGTCTCTCTCGCGCTGTGTGTGTCTCTCTCGCGCTGTGTGTGTCTCTCTCGCGCTGTGTGTGTCTCTCTCGCGCTGTGTGTGTGTCTCTCTCGCGCTGTGTGTGTGTCTCTCTCGCGCTGTGTGTGTGTCTCTCTCGCGCTGTGTGTGTGTGTCTCTCTCGCGCTGTGTGTGTGTGTCTCTCTCTCGCGCTGTGTGTGTGTGTCTCTCTCTCGCGCTGTGTGTGTGTGTCTCTCGCGCTCTGTGTGTGTGTGTGTCTCTCGCGCTCTGTGTGTGTGTGTGTCTCGCTCGCGCTGTGTGTGTGTGTCTCGCTCGCGCTGTGTGTGTGTGTCTCGCTCGCGCTGTGTGTGTGTGTCTCGCTCGCGCTGTGTGTGTCTCTCTCGCGCTGTGTGTGTCTCTCTCGCGCTGTGTGTGTGTCTCTCTCGCGCTGTGTGTGTGTGTCTCTCTCGCGCTGTGTGTGTGTCTCTCTCTCGCGCTGTGTGTGTGTCTCTCTCTCGCGCTGTGTGTGTGTCTCTCTCTGTGTGTGTGTGTGTCTCGCTCGCGCTGTGTGTGTGTGTCTCGCTCGCGCTGTGTGTGTGTGTCTCGCTCGCGCTGTGTGTGTGTGTCTCGCTCGCGCTGTGTGTGTGTGTCTCGCTCGCGCTGTGTGTGTGTGTCTCTCTCGCGCTGTGTGTGTGTGTCTCTCTCGCGCTGTGTGTGTGTGTCTCTCTCGCGCTGTGTGTGTGTGTCTCGCTCGCGCTGTGTGTGTGTGTCTCTCTCGCGCTGTGTGTGTCTCTCTCGCGCTGTGTGTGTGTCTCTCTCGCGCTGTGTGTGTGTGTCTCTCTCGCGCTGTGTGTGTCTCTCTCGCGCTGTGTGTGTCTCTCTCGCGCTGTGTGTGTCTCTCTCGTGCTGTGTGTGTGTCTCTCTCGCGCTGTGTGTGTGTGTCTCTCTCGCGCTGTGTGTGTGTCTCTCTCGCGCTGTGTGTGTGTCTCTCTCGCGCTGTGTGTGTGTCTCTCTCGCGCTGTGTGTGTGTCTCTCTCGCGCTGTGTGTGTGTGTCTCTCTCGCGCTGTGTGTGTGTCTCTCTCGCGCTGTGTGTGTGTGTCTCTCTCGCGCTGTGTGTGTGTCTCTCTCTGTGTGTGTGTGTCTCTCTCTGTGTGTGTGTGTCTCTCTCTGTGTGTGTGTGTGTCTCTCTGTGTGTGTGTGTGTGTCTCGCTCGCGCTGTGTGTGTGTGTCTCGCTCGCGCTGTGTGTGTGTGTCTCGCTCGCGCTGTGTGTGTGTGTCTCGCTCGCGCTGTGTGTGTGTGTCTCGCTCGCGCTGTGTGTGTGTGTCTCGCTCGCGCTGTGTGTGTGTGTCTCGCTCGCGCTGTGTGTGTCTCTCTCGCGCTGTGTGTGTCTCTCTCGCGCTGTGTGTGTCTCTCTCGCGCTGTGTGTGTCTCTCTCGCGCTGTGTGTGTGTCTCTCTCGCGCTGTGTGTGTGTCTCTCTCGCGCTGTGTGTGTGTCTCTCTCGCGCTGTGTGTGTGTCTCTCTCGCGCTGTGTGTGTGTCTCTCTCGCGCTGTGTGTGTGTCTCTCTCGCGCTGTGTGTGTGTGTCTCTCTCGCGCTGTGTGTGTGTGTCTCTCTCTCGCGCTGTGTGTGTGTGTCTCTCTCTCGCGCTGTGTGTGTGTGTCTCTCGCGCTCTGTGTGTGTGTGTGTGTCTCGCTCGCGCTGTGTGTGTGTGTCTCGCTCGCGCTGTGTGTGTGTGTCTCGCTCGCGCTGTGTGTGTGTGTCTCGCTCGCGCTGTGTGTGTGTGTCTCTCTCGCGCTGTGTGTGTGTCTCTCGCGCTCTGTGTGTGTGTGTGTCTCTCGCGCTCTGTGTGTGTGTGTCTCTCGCGCTCTGTGTGTGTGTGTGTCTCTCGCGCTCTGTGTGTGTGTGTCTCTCGCGCTCTGTGTGTGTGTGTGTCTCGCTCGCGCTGTGTGTGTGTGTCTCGCTCGCGCTGTGTGTGTGTGTCTCTCTCTCGCGCTGTGTGTGTGTGTCTCTCTCTCGCGCTGTGTGTGTGTCTCTCGCGCTCTGTGTGTGTGTGTGTCTCTCGCGCTGTGTGTGTGTGTCTCGCTCGCGCTGTGTGTGTGTGTCTCGCTCGCGCTGTGTGTGTGTGTCTCGCTCGCGCTCTGTGTGTGTGTCTCGCTCGCGCTCTGTGTGTGTGTCTCGCTCGCGCTGTGTGTGTCTCTCTCGCGCTGTGTGTGTCTCTCTCGCGCTGTGTGTGTGTCTCTCTCGCGCTGTGTGTGTGTCTCTCTCGCGCTGTGTGTGTGTGTCTCTCTCGCGCTGTGTGTGTGTGTCTCTCTCGCGCTGTGTGTGTGTGTCTCTCTCGCGCTGTGTGTGTGTCTCTCTCTCGCGCTGTGTGTGTGTCTCTCTCTCGCGCTGTGTGTGTGTCTCTCTCTCGCGCTGTGTGTGTGTCTCTCTGTGTGTGTGTGTGTGTCTCTCTCTGTGTGTGTGTGTGTCTCGCTCGCGCTGTGTGTGTGTGTCTCGCTCGCGCTGTGTGTGTGTGTCTCGCTCGCGCTGTGTGTGTGTGTCTCTCTCGCGCTGTGTGTGTGTGTCTCTCTCGCGCTGTGTGTGTCTCTCTCGCGCTGTGTGTGTCTCTCTCGCGCTGTGTGTGTGTCTCTCTCGCGCTGTGTGTGTGTCTCTCTCGCGCTGTGTGTGTGTCTCTCTCGCGCTGTGTGTGTGTCTCTCTAGCGCTGTGTGTGTGTCTCTCTCGCGCTGTGTGTGTGTGTCTCTCTCGCGCTGTGTGTGTGTGTCTCTCTCGCGCTGTGTGTCTCTCTCGCGCTGTGTGTGTGTGTCTCTCTCGCGCTGTGTGTGTGTGTCTCTCTCGCGCTGTGTGTGTGTGTCTCTCTCGCGCTGTGTGTGTGTCTCTCTCTGTGTGTGTGTGTGTCTCGCTCGCGCTGTGTGTGTGTGTCTCGCTCGCGCTGTGTGTGTGTGTCTCGCTCGCGCTGTGTGTGTGTGTCTCGCTCGCGCTGTGTGTGTGTGTCTCGCTCGCGCTGTGTGTGTGTGTCTCGCTCGCGCTGTGTGTGTGTGTCTCGCTCGCGCTCTGTGTGTGTGTCTCGCTCGCGCTGTGTGTGTCTCTCTCGCGCTGTGTGTGTCTCTCTCGCGCTGTGTGTGTGTCTCTCTTGCGCTGTGTGTGTGTCTCTCTCGCGCTGTGTGTGTGTGTCTCTCTCGCGCTGTGTGTGTGTGTCTCTCTCGCGATGTGTGTGTCTCTCTCGCGCTGTGTGTGTGTCTCTCTCTCGCGCTGTGTGTGTGTCTCTCGCGCTCTGTGTGTGTGTGTGTCTCTCGCGCTCTGTGTGTGTGTGTGTCTCTCGCGCTCTGTGTGTGTGTGTGTCTCGCTCGCGCTGTGTGTGTGTGTGTGTGTGTCTCTCGCGCTGTGTGTGTGTGTCTCTCTCTCGCGCTCTGTGTGTGTGTCTCTCTCTCGCGCTCTGTGTGTGTGTGTGTCTCTCGCGCTCTGTGTGTGTCTCTCGCGCTCTGTGTGTGTGTGTGTCTCTCGCGCTCTGTGTGTGTGTCTCGCTCGCGCTGTGTGTGTGTGTCTCTCTCTCGCGCTGTGTGTGTGTGTGTCTCTCGCGCTCTGTGTGTGTGTGTGTCTCGCTCGCGCTGTGTGTGTGTGTGTCTCTCTCGCGCTCTGTGTGTGTGTGTCTCGCTCGCGCTGTGTGTGTGTGTCTCGCTCGCGCTGTGTGTGTGTGTCTCGCTCGCGCTGTGTGTGTGTGTCTCACTCGCGCTGTGTGTGTGTGTCTCTCTCGCGCTGTGTGTGTGTGTCTCTCTCGCGCTGTGTGTGTGTGTCTCTCTCGCGCTGTGTGTGTGTGTCTCTCTCGCGCTGTGTGTGTGTGTCTCTCTCGCGCTGTGTGTGTGTGTCTCTCTCGCGCTGTGTGTGTGTGTGTCTCTCGCGCTCTGTGTGTGTGTGTCTCTCTCTCGCGCTGTGTGTGTGTGTGTGTCTCTCACGCTCTGTGTGTGTGTGTGTGTCTCGCTCGCGCTGTGTGTGTGTGTGTGTCTCGCTCGCGCTGTGTGTGTGTCTCTCTCGCGCTGTGTGTGTGTGTCTCTCTCGCGCTGTGTGTGTGTGTCTCTCTCGCGCTGTGTGTGTGTGTCTCTCTCGCGCTGTGTGTGTGTGTCTCTCTCGCGCTGTGTGTGTGTGTGTGTGTCTCTCGCGCTCTGTGTGTGTGTGTGTGTCTCGCTCGCGCTGTGTGTGTGTCTCGCTCGCGCTGTGTGTGTGTGTCTCGCTCGCGCTGTGTGTGTGTGTCTCGCTCGCGCTGTGTGTGTGTGTCTCGCTCGCGCTGTGTGTGTGTGTGTCTCTCTCTCGCGCTGTGTGTGTGTGTCTCTCTCTCGCGCTGTGTGTGTGTGTGTCTCTCGCGCTCTGTATGTGTGTGTGTCTGTCTCGCGCTGTGTGTGTGTCTCTCTCGCGCTGTGTGTGTGTGTCTCTCTCGCGCTGTGTGTGTGTGTCTCTCTCGCGCTGTGTGTGTGTGTCTCGCTCGCGCTGTGTGTGTGTGTCTCGCTCGCGCTGTGTGTGTGTGTCTCTCTCGCGCTGTGTGTGTGTGTCTCTCTCTCGCGCTGTGTGTGTGTGTGTGTCTCTCACGCTCTGTGTGTGTGTGTGTGTCTCGCTCGCGCTGTGTGTGTGTGTGTGTCTCGCTCGCGCTGTGTGTGTGTCTCTCTCGCGCTGTGTGTGTGTGTCTCTCTCGCGCTGTGTGTGTGTGTCTCTCTCGCGCTGTGTGTGTGTGTCTCTCTCGCGCTGTGTGTGTGTGTCTCTCTCGCGCTGTGTGTGTGTGTGTGTGTCTCTCGCGCTCTGTGTGTGTGTGTGTGTCTCGCTCGCGCTGTGTGTGTGTCTCGCTCGCGCTGTGTGTGTGTGTCTCGCTCGCGCTGTGTGTGTGTGTCTCGCTCGCGCTGTGTGTGTGTGTCTCGCTCGCGCTGTGTGTGTGTGTCTCTCTCGCGCTGTGTGTGTGTGTCTCTCTCGCGCTGTGTGTGTGTGTCTCTCTCGCGCTGTGTGTGTGTGTCTCTCTCGCGCTGTGTGTGTGTGTGTGTGTCTCTCGCGCTCTGTGTGTGTGTGTCTCGCTCGCGCTGTGTGTGTGTGTCTCTCTCGCGCTGTGTGTGTGTGTCTCTCTCGCGCTGTGTGTGTGTGTCTCTCTCGCGCTGTGTGTGTGTGTCTCTCTCGCGCTGTGTGTGTGTCTCTCTCTCGCGCTGTGTGTGTGTGTCTCTCTCTCGCGCTGTGTGTGTGTGTCTCTCTCTCGCGCTGTGTGTGTGTCTCTCTCTCGCGCTGTGTGTGTCTCTCTCTCGCGCTGTGTGTGTGTCTCTCTCTCGCGCTGTGTGTGTGTGTGTGTCTCTCTCGCGCTGTGTGTGTGTGTGTGTGTCTCTCGCGCTCTGTGTGTGTGTGTGTGTCTCGCTCGCGCTGTGTGTGTGTCTCGCTCGCGCTGTGTGTGTGTCTCTCTCGCGCTGTGTGTGTGTCTCTCTCGCGCTGTGTGTGTGTGTCTCTCTCGCGCTGTGTGTGTGTGTCTCTCTCGCGCTGTGTGTGTGTGTCTCTCTCGCGCTGTGTGTGTGTGTCTCTCTCGCGCTGTGTGTGTGTGTCTCTCTCGCGCTGTGTGTGTGTGTGTGTGTCTCTCGCGCTCTGTGTGTGTGTGTGTCTCGCTCGCGCTGTGTGTGTGTCTCTCTCGCGCTGTGTGTGTGTCTCTCTCTCGCGCTGTGTGTGTGTGTGTCTCTCTCGAGCTGTGTGTGTGTGTCTCTCGCGCTCTGTGTGTGTGTGTGTGTGTCTCGCTCGCGCTGTGTGTGTGTCTCTCTCGCGCTGTGTGTGTGTCTCTCTCGCGCTGTGTGTGTGTGTCTCTCTCGCGTTGTGTGTGTGTCTCTCTCTCGCGCTGTGTGTGTGTCTCTCTCTCGCGCTGTGTGTGTGTGTGTGTGTCTCTCGCGCTCTGTGTGTGTGTGTGTCTCGCTCGCGCTGTGTGTGTGTCTCTCTCGCGCTGTGTGTGTGTCTCTCTCGCGCTGTGTGTGTGTGTGTCTCTCTCGCGCTGTGTGTGTGTGTCTCTCTCGCGCTGTGTGTGTGTCTCTCTCGCGCTGTGTGTGTGTGTGTCTCTCGCGCTCTGTGTGTGTGTGTGTCTCGCTCGCGCTGTGTGTGTGTCTCTCTCGCGCTGTGTGTGTGTGTCTCTCTCGCGCTGTGTGTGTGTGTCTCTCTCGCGCTGTGTGTGTGTGTCTCTCTCGCGCTGTGTGTGTGTGTCTCTCTCGCGCTGTGTGTGTGTCTCTCTCTCGCGCTGTGTGTGTGTGTCTCTCTCTCGCGCTGTGTGTGTGTGTCTCTCTCTCGCGCTGTGTGTGTGTCTCTCTCTCGCGCTCTGTGTGTGTGTGTGTCTCACTCGCGCTGTGTGTGTGTCTCTCGCTCGCGCTGTGTGTGTGTGTGTCTCTCTCGCGCTGTGTGTGTGTCTCTCTCGCGCTCTGTGTGTGCCGCGCTCTCTCTCGCTCGCGCTCTCTCTCTCTCGCTCTGTGCGTCTCTATTTCTCTCTCTCGCTCTGTGTCGCTCTATTTCTCTCTCTCGCTCTGTGCGTCTCTCTCTCGCTCTGTGTGTCGCTCTCTCGCTCTGTCTCTCTCTCGCTCTCTCTCTCTCGCTCTGTGTCTGTCTGTCTCTCTCTCGCTCTTTGTCTCTCTCTCTCTCTCTCGCTCTGTGTCTCTCTCTCTCTCTCGCTCTTTGTCTGTCTGTCTCTCTCTCTCTCGCTCTGTGTCTCTCTCGCTCTCGCTCTGTGTGTCGCTCTCTCGCTCTCGCTCTGTGTGTGTGTGTCTCTCTCGCGCTGTGTGTGTGTGTCTCTCTCGCGCTGTGTGTGTGTGTCTCTCTCGCGCTGTGTGTGTGTGTCTCTCTCGCGCTGTGTGTGTGTCTCTCTCTGTGTGTGTGTGTGTCTCGCTCGCGCTGTGTGTGTGTGTCTCGCTCGCGCTGTGTGTGTGTGTCTCGCTCGCGCTGTGTGTGTGTGTCTCGCTCGCGCTGTGTGTGTGTGTCTCGCTCGCGCTGTGTGTGTGTGTCTCGCTCGCGCTCTGTGTGTGTGTCTCGCTCGCGCTCTGTGTGTGTGTCTCGCTCGCGCTCTGTGTGTGTGTCTCTCTCGCGCTGTGTGTGTCTCTCTCGCGCTGTGTGTGTCTCTCTCGCGCTGTGTGTGTCTCTCTCGCGCTGTGTGTGTGTCTCTCTCGCGCTGTGTGTGTGTCTCTCTCGCGCTGTGTGTGTGTCTCTCTCTCGCGCTGTGTGTGTGTGTCTCTCTCGCGCTGTGTGTGTGTGTGTGTGTCTCTCGCGCTCTGTGTGTGTGTGTCTCTCTCGCGCTGTGTGTGTGTCTCTCTCGCGCTGTGTGTGTGTGTCTCTCTCGCGCTGTGTGTGTGTCTCTCTCGCGCTGTGTGTGTGTGTGTGTGTCTCTCGCGCTCTGTGTGTGTGTGTGTGTCTCGCTCGCGCTGTGTGTGTGTCTCGCTCGCGCTGTGTGTGTGTGTCTCGCTCGCGCTGTGTGTGTGTGTCTCGCTCGCGCTGTGTGTGTGTGTCTCTCTCGCGCTGTGTGTGTGTGTCTCTCTCGCGCTGTGTGTGTGTGTCTCTCTCGCGCTGTGTGTGTGTGTCTCTCTCGCGCTGTGTGTGTGTGTGTGTGTGTCTCTCGCGCTCTGTGTGTGTGTGTGTGTCTCGCTCGCGCTGTGTGTGTGTGTCTCGCTCGCGCTGTGTGTGTGTGTCTCTCTCGCGCTGTGTGTGTGTGTCTCTCTCGCGCTGTGTGTGTGTGTCTCTCTCGCGCTGTGTGTGTGTGTCTCTCTCGCGCTGTGTGTGTGTCTCTCTCTCGCGCTGTGTGTGTGTGTCTCTCTCTCGCGCTGTGTGTGTGTCTCTCTCTCGCGCTGTGTGTGTCTCTCTCTCGCGCTGTGTGTGTGTCTCTCTCTCGCGCTGTGTGTGTGTGTGTGTCTCTCTCGCGCTGTGTGTGTGTGTGTGTGTCTCTCGCGCTCTGTGTGTGTGTGTGTGTCTCGCTCGCGCTGTGTGTGTGTCTCTCTCGCGCTGTGTGTGTGTCTCTCTCGCGCTGTGTGTGTGTGTCTCTCTCGCGCTGTGTGTGTGTGTCTCTCTCGCGCTGTGTGTGTGTGTCTCTCTCGCGCTGTGTGTGTGTGTCTCTCTCGCGCTGTGTGTGTGTGTGTGTGTCTCTCGCGCTCTGTGTGTGTGTGTGTCTCGCTCGCGCTGTGTGTGTGTCTCTCTCGCGCTGTGTGTGTGTCTCTCTCTCGCGCTGTGTGTGTGTGTGTGTCTCTCTCGCGCTGTGTGTGTGTGTGTGTGTGTCTCTCGCGCTCTGTGTGTGTGTGTGTGTGTCTCGCTCGCGCTGTGTGTGTGTCTCTCTCGCGCTGTGTGTGTGTCTCTCTCGCGCTGTGTGTGTGTGTCTCTCTCGCGTTGTGTGTGTGTCTCTCTCTCGCGCTGTGTGTGTGTCTCTCTCTCGCGCTGTGTGTGTGTGTGTGTGTCTCTCGCGCTCTGTGTGTGTGTGTGTCTCGCTCGCGCTGTGTGTGTGTCTCTCTCGCGCTGTGTGTGTGTCTCTCTCGCGCTGTGTGTGTGTGTGTCTCTCTCGCGCTGTGTGTGTGTCTCTCTCGCGCTGTGTGTGTGTGTGTCTCTCGCGCTCTGTGTGTGTGTGTGTCTCGCTCGCGCTGTGTGTGTGTCTCTCTCGCGCTGTGTGTGTGTGTCTCTCTCGCGCTGTGTGTGTGTGTCTCTCTCGCGCTGTGTGTGTGTCTCTCTCTCGCGCTGTGTGTGTGTGTCTCTCTCTCGCGCTGTGTGTGTGTGTCTCTCGCTCGCGCTGTGTGTGTGTGTGTCTCTCTCGCGCTGTGTGTGTGTCTCTCTCGCGCTGTGTGTGTGTCTCTCTCGCGCTGTGTGTGTGTCTCTCTCGCGCTCTGTGTGTGCCGCGCTCTCTCTCGCTCGCTCTCTCTCTCTCTCGCTCTGTGCGTCTCTATTTCTCTCTCTCGCTCTGTGTCGCTCTATTTCTCTCTCTCGCTCTGTGCGTCTCTCTCTCGCTCTGTGTGTCGCTCTCTCGCTCTGTCTCTCTCTCGCTCTCTCTCTCTCGCTCTGTGTCTGTCTGTCTCTCTCTCGC
The DNA here is from genome assembly GCF_037043375.1 of Chiloscyllium plagiosum. Classification (NCBI taxonomy): domain Eukaryota; kingdom Metazoa; phylum Chordata; class Chondrichthyes; order Orectolobiformes; family Hemiscylliidae; genus Chiloscyllium; species Chiloscyllium plagiosum. Next base: position 10,474,666 of record NW_028270154.1, read on the forward strand.
TCTTTGTCTCTCTCTCTCTCTCTCGCTCTGTGTCTCTCTCTCTCTCTCGCTCTTTGTCTGTCTGTCTCTCTCTCTCTCGCTCTGTGTCTCTCTCGCTCTCGCTCTGTGTGTCGCTCTCTCGCTCTCGCTCTGTGTGTCGCTCTCTCGCTCTCGCTCTGTGTGTCGCTCTCTCGCTCTCGCTCTGTGTGTCGCTCTCGCGCGCTCGCTCTGTGTGTCGCTCTCGCGCGCTCGCTCGCTGTGTGTCGCTCTCGCGCGCTCGCTCGCTGTGTGTCGCTCTCGCGCGCTCGCTCGCTGTGTGTCGCTCTCGCGCGCTCGCTCGCTGTGTCGCTCTCGCGCGCTCGCTCGCTGTGTCGCTCTCGCGCGCTCGCTCTCTGGCTGTGTCGCTCTCGCGCGCTCGCTCTCTGGCTGTGTCGCTCTCGCGCGCTCGCTCTCTGGCTGTGTCGCTCTCGCTCGCTCGCTGTGTCGCTCTCGCGCGCTCGCTCTCTGGCTGTGTCGCTCTCGCGCGCTCGCTCTCTGGCTGTGTCGCTCTCGCGCGCTCGCTCTCTGGCTGTGTCGCTCTCGCGCGCTCGCTCTCTGTGTCGCTCTCGCGCGCTCGCTCTCTGTGTCGCTCTCGCGCGCTCGCTCTCTGTGTCGCTCTCGCGCGCTCGCTCTCTGTGTCGCTCTCGCGCGCTCGCTCTCTGTGTCGCTCTCGCGCGCTCGCTCGCTGTGTCGCTCTCGCGCGCTCTCTCGCTGTGTCGCTCTCGCGCGCTCGCTCTCTTGCTGTGTCGCTCTCGCGCGCTCGCTCTCTTGCTGTGTCGCTCTCGCGCGCTCGCTCTCTTGCTGTGTCGCTCTCGCGCGCTCGCTCTCTTGCTGTGTCGCTCTCGCGCGCTCGCTCTCTGGCTGTGTCGCTCTCGCGCGCTCGCTCTCTGGCTGTGTCGCTCTCGCTCGCTCGCTGTGTCGCTCTCGCGCGCTCGCTCTCTGGCTGTGTCGCTCTCGCGCGCTCGCTCTCTGGCTGTGTCGCTCTCGCGCGCTCGCTCTCTGGCTGTGTCGCTCTCGCGCGCTCGCTCTCTGTGTCGCTCTCGCGCGCTCGCTCTCTGTGTCGCTCTCGCGCGCTCGCTCTCTGTGTCGCTCTCGCGCGCTCGCTCTCTGTGTCGCTCTCGCGCGCTCGCTCTCTGTGTCGCTCTCGCGCGCTCGCTCGCTGTGTCGCTCTCGCGCGCTCTCTCGCTGTGTCGCTCTCGCGCGCTCGCTCTCTTGCTGTGTCGCTCTCGCGCGCTCGCTCTCTTGCTGTGTCGCTCTCGCGCGCTCGCTCTCTTGCTGTGTCGCTCTCGCGCGCTCGCTCTCTTGCTGTGTCGCTCTCGCGCGCTCGCTCTCTTGCTGTGTCGCTCTCTCCTTTCCTGTATCTCACTTTCTCACTTTCTTTCTCTTTCTCTCTTTTTCTCTTTCTCCTCTTTCTCTCTTTTTCTCTTTCTCCTTCTCTTTCTCTCTTTTTCTCTTTCTCCTTCTCTTTCTCTCTTTTTCTCTTTCTCTTTCTCTCTTTCTCTTTCTCTCTTTTTCTCCTTTCTCTTTCTCTCTTTTTCTCCTTTCTCTTTCTCTCTTTTTCTCCTTTCTCTTTCTCTTTCTCTCTTATTCTCTTTCTCTTTCTCTCTTTTTCTCCTTTCTCTTTCTCTTTCTCTCTTTTTCTCTTTCTCTTTCTCTCTTTTTCTCCTTTCTCTTTCTCTCTTTTTCTCCTTTCTCTTTCTCTCTTTTTCTCTTTCTCCTTCTCTTTCTCTCTTTTTCTCTTTCTCCTTCTCTTTCTCTCTTTTTCTCTTTCTCTTTTTCTCTTTCTCTTTCTCTCTTTTTCTCCTTTCTCTTTCTCTTTCTCTCTTATTCTCTTTCTCTTTCTCTCTTTTTCTCCTTTCTCTTTCTCTTTCTCTCTTTTTCTCTTTCTCTTTCTCTCTTTTTCTCCTTTCTCTTTCTCTCTTTTTCTCTTTCTCCTTCTCTTTCTCTCTTTTTCTCTTTCTCTTTTTCTCTTTCTCTTTCTCTCTTTTTCTCCTTTCTCTTTCTCTTTCTCTCTTATTCTCTTTCTCTTTCTCTCTTTTTCTCCTTTCTCTTTCTCTTTCTCTCATTTTCTCTTTCTCTTTCTCTCTTTTTCTCCTTTCTCTTTCTCTCTTTTTCTCCTTTCTCTTTCTCTCTTTTTCTCTTTCTCCTTCTCTTTCTCTCTTTTTCTCTTTCTCCTTCTCTTTCTCTCTTTTTCTCTTTCTCTTTTTCTCTTTCTCTCTTTTTCTCCTTTCTCTTTCTCTCTTTTTCTCCTTTCTCTTTCTCTCTTTTTCTCCTTTCTCTTTCTCTTTCTCTCTTATTCTCTTTCTCTTTCTCTCTTTTTCTCCTTTCTCTTTCTCTTTCTCTCTTTTTCTCTTTCTCCTTCTCTTTCTCTCTTTTTCTCTTTCTCTTTCTCTCTTTCTCTTTCTCTCTTTTTCTCCTTTCTCTTTCTCTCTTTTTCTCCTTTCTCTTTCTCTCTTTTTCTCCTTTCTCTTTCTCTTTCTCTCTTATTCTCTTTCTCTTTCTCTCTTTTTCTCCTTTCTCTTTCTCTTTCTCTCTTTTTCTCTTTCTCTTTCTCTCTTTTTCTCCTTTCTCTTTCTCTCTTTTTCTCCTTTCTCTTTCTCTCTTTTTCTCTTTCTCCTTCTCTTTCTCTCTTTTTCTCTTTCTCCTTCTCTTTCTCTCTTTTTCTCTTTCTCTTTTTCTCTTTCTCTTTCTCTCTTTTTCTCCTTTCTCTTTCTCTTTCTCTCTTATTCTCTTTCTCTTTCTCTCTTTTTCTCCTTTCTCTTTCTCTTTCTCTCTTTTTCTCTTTCTCTTTCTCTCTTTTTCTCCTTTCTCTTTCTCTCTTTTTCTCTTTCTCCTTCTCTTTCTCTCTTTTTCTCTTTCTCTTTTTCTCTTTCTCTTTCTCTCTTTTTCTCCTTTCTCTTTCTCTTTCTCTCTTATTCTCTTTCTCTTTCTCTCTTTTTCTCCTTTCTCTTTCTCTTTCTCTCATTTTCTCTTTCTCTTTCTCTCTTTTTCTCCTTTCTCTTTCTCTCTTTTTCTCCTTTCTCTTTCTCTCTTTTTCTCTTTCTCCTTCTCTTTCTCTCTTTTTCTCTTTCTCCTTCTCTTTCTCTCTTTTTCTCTTTCTCTTTTTCTCTTTCTCTCTTTTTCTCCTTTCTCTTTCTCTCTTTTTCTCCTTTCTCTTTCTCTCTTTTTCTCCTTTCTCTTTCTCTTTCTCTCTTATTCTCTTTCTCTTTCTCTCTTTTTCTCTTTCTCTCTTTTTCTCTTTCTCTTTCTCTGTTTTTCTCCTTTCTCTTTCTCTCTTTTTCTCCTTTCTCTTTCTCTTTCTCTCTTATTCTCTTTCTCTTTCTCTCTTTTTCTCTTTCTCTCTTTTTCTCTTTCTCTTTCTCTCTTTTTCTCCTTTCTCTTTCTCTCTTTTTCTCCTTTCTCTTTCTCTCTTTTTCTCCTTTCTCTTTCTCTCTTTTTCTCCTTTCTCTTTCTCTCTTTTTCACTCTCTCTCACTCTCTCTCACTCTCTCTCACTCTCTCTCACTCTCTCTCACTCTCTCTCACTCTCTCTCACTCTCTCTCACTCTCTCTCACTCTCTCTCACTCTCTCTCACTCTCTCTCACTCTCTCTCACTCTCTCCCTCCCAGACCCTTTGTGAACAGCTCCGTAAAGAGAATGCAGATCTTCGGTGGAAGCTGGACCATGACCTGGATGACAAGAACCAGATGATGGAGAAGATGAAGTACGTTGACAGTCTATCTCTTACAATAATGAAGGAACTGCATTCCGGTAGCACCTTTTCCTACCTTGGGATTTCCTGAAGCCTTTGACAGCCGGTGAAGTACTTGTTTCGAAAAGTCACCGCTGTTCGTGTAGGAAACGTGGGCAGGAAAGGCCAATCAGCCCATCAAGCCCACTGCACTAGTTGTGCTGTCACTGCACCTTCCTGTCTGCCCACCATAACCCTCTGTCTGTCAGGCATCTATCCAAGTTATTCTCAAATAAACTTAAAGACCCAGCGGTGGAGGATTTGTTAGTCTGAGATTGATATTAAACAATATGAGGAGGGGCTGGATGGGCTGGGGCATTTTTCACTGGAGTGTAGGAGGTTGAGGGGTAACCTTATAGAGGCTTATACAATCATGAGGGACATGGATAGGGTGAATGATAGGTGTCTTTTCCTTGGGGTGAGAAATTTTAAAACTAGGGGGCACATTTGAGAGGAGAAAGATTTTAAAAAAGACACAAGGGGCAATTTTTTTAACACAGAGGGCGGTTCGTGTGTGGAATGAACTTGCGGAGCAAGTGATGGATGTGGGTACAATTACAATGTTTAAAAGGCATTTGGATAAATTCATGGATAGGAAAGGTTTAGAGGGATATGGACCAGGAGCAGGCAGGTGGTGAGACTAGTTTAGTTTGGGAACATGGTCAGCATGGACTGGTTGGACCGAAGGGTCTGTTTCCACGCTGTATGGCTGTATCATCTCTGTCTTAAAAGGGAGGTCTCTTATTCTCTAGTTTTGGTCTCTCCAACAAGTGGAGAATACCCTCTGCCTAATCAGGCCCCTCTGGACCACCTGATGTTTCATTAAGATCATCGCCTCCTTTTTCTAAACCCCAGTGGTTATGGACTGAACTTGTTTAATCTTTCTTCCTTCGTCCCAGTAATTTTCACACTGTAAACAATGTGGGAATAACCAGGTCATCTTTTTGTTATTTTTACATATATCGAGGGATGGCCAATGTCCCAGAGTCCCAAAGGGGAATGCCCATTGAACAATAGCATCTCTGACAGTACTGCCCACCCCTCTCCCCTCAGTGCTGCACTGGGGATGTCAGCCTAGGAACGGTCTCTGGAGTAGGACTTGAGCCGATGACTCACTATCTGCTCAGACGAGACATTTTCCCTCGTGGGAGGGTGTAGAGCTAGGGATCACTGTTGAGAAATAAGGATAAAAATCACACAACACCAGGCTAGAGTCCAACAGGTTTAATTGGAAGCACACTAGCTCCTTCATCATTTGATAGCGTTGCTCTGAAAGCTAGTGTGCTTCCAATTAAACCTGTTGGACTATAACCTGGTGTTGTGATTTTTAACTTTGTCCATCCCAGTCCAACACCGGCATCTCCGAATCATGAGAAATAAGGAGTCACCCATTTAAGACCAAGACAAGAAATATCTTTTTTTTCCTGAGAGTTGTACGTTTTTGGAACTTTCTCTTCCATGAAAGGCAGGGAAGCAGAGTCTTTTAGTATTTTTAAGGAAGAGCTGATTTGATCCTTGACAAGAAGGGAGGGGTGAGAGGTCATTGAGGGTGGGTGGGGATGTGGAGGAATCCGATCAGATATGACTTACTGACCAGCAGAGCACGCTAGAGGGGCAGAGTGACCTACCCCCACCCCGCTCCCAATGTCCTGCGACAGTGCCACCCCTCAACCCAGCACTCTCTGTCCGCCAGCTTGCATCTTCCCCCATTTTCTAGCCCATAAGACAGAAGTAAGCCATTCAGCCCATCAAGACTTTGTGCCAACCAACATCCTCGTGGCTGCTCTGATAATCTTCAACTCCACTTGCCTGTCGTTTTTCCCATAACCCTTGATCCCTTTGACTGACTTATAGACTTGTCCATTTTGGTTCTGAATATACTGAATGACCCAGCCTCCACTACCCTGTGTGGTGAAGAATTCCCCAGATTCACTCTCCTCAAAGAGAAGAAATTCCTCCTCAATCTCTGTCCGAAATGGACTTACTTGGAGATTACACCCTTTGGTCCGAGACCCCTCATGCTCCTTGAGCTCCCCTCAGTGGGGAGATTTCCAGCTCCAAATACTCCCTGCACACCCCCCAGTGTCTATTCCCAGTCTGCTAGTCATTGAATGGTATCCTTTGGAATTGAGTACAGATTCTAGACCTAGTATTGAGAACAGAATCCCTACAGTGTGGATACAGGCCATTTGGCCCAACAGGTTTCTGGCTAGTATTCCAGCCGATATTTCCCTAAATGTTGATCAGCAGCTATGGAGAGAGGAAGAGATAACGCTCAGGATTTAACCCCACTCAGGCTGGTGGGGACCATTAGGAGGTGGGTTGGTCAAAGATGGAAGGAAGCCCACCTCCCCTACCATTTCAAAGAATGGAAGATCACCAGGTCCAGCCCACCCTTTTGGGAGGATGGTCCTTCCTCCGAACGCTCTGTGTGATCGTCGGTAAAACGAAATGAAAGGGATTCGGTGAAACAGAGATTCCTCGCACCTTTTCAGCTGTGTCCTTTTTAATTCTCACCCCTCCCGGCCCCTCGCCTCACTCCAGGCACGAGAACCTGAAGTTGAAGAAAATGATGGCGGAGCGGGTGCAGCAGAGGGAGCTGGACCAGGCAGTTCCCACACTTGCGGTGGTCTCCAAAGAGGAGCCCGTAGTCAAGCCACTGGAAGGAGCAGCTCTCCAGCAGGTCAGTAACGTCTCAGTCCCGGGGGCACGACCCACTACACCCACCCGTGCCTTTCCTGTGGGGAGTGGTTTGCAGCTCTGTAGCACCTGTCACAACCTCGGAAGATCTCAAAGTATCTTGGGAGCGTTATCATGTGGGAAAACCCAGTGACCACGTCAACCACAAGCTGCAGTGAGACAGTCTCCAGCAACTTGTGAATGACACAATACTGATCCCATTCATTTGTAAACCAGACTTCCATTCTGCAAAGAACAGAACACAATCTCTACAGTGTGGGAACAGGCCATTTGACCCAACAAGTTCACACTGATCCTTCCGAAGAGGAACCCACCCAGACCCATTCCCTTACCCTATTACTCTACATTTGCCCCTGACTAATCCAAATAACCTACACATCCCAGAACACTATGGACAATTTAACATGCCAATTCATCTAACCTGTACATAGAGATGTACAGCATGGAAACAGACCTTCGGTCCAACTTGTCCATGCTGACCAGGTATCCTAAATTAATGTAGTCGCATTTGCCAACATTTGGTCCATATCCCTCCAAACCCTTCCTATTCATATACCCATCCAGATGCCTTTTAAATGTTGTAATTGTACCAGCCTCCACCACTTCCTCTGGCAGCACATTCCATACACGTACCACCCTCAGCATGAAAAAGTTGCCCCTTAGGTCCGTTTATATCTTTCCCCTCTCATTCCCCTCTCACCCTAAACCTATGCCCTCTAGTTCTGGACTCCCCCACCCCAGGGAAAAGACTTTATCTATTAATCCAATCCATGTCCCCAGTGATTTTATAAACTTTCATAAGGTCACCCCTCAGCCTCTGACACTCCAGGGAAAAGAGCCCCAGCCTATTCAACCTCTCCCGAAAGCTCAAACCCTCCAACCCTGGCAACATCCTTATAAATCCTTTCTGAACCTTTTCAAGTTTCACAACATGTTTCTGATAGGAAGGAGACCAGAATTGCTCACAGTATTCCAACAGTGGCCTAACCAATGTCCTGTACAGCCGCACCATGATCTCCCAACTCCTGTACTCAATACTCTGACCAATAAAGGAAAGCATACCAAACGCCTTCTTCACTATCCTATCTACCTGCGACTCCACTTTCAAGGAGCTATGAACCTGCACTCCAAGGTCACTTTGTTCAGCAACACTCCCCAGGACCTTACCATAAAGTGTATAAGTCCTGCTAAGATTTGCTTTCCTAAAATGCAGCACCTCGCATTTATCCGAATTAAACTCCAGCTGCTACTCCTCAGCCCATTGACCCATCTGGTCCAGATCCTGTTGTAATCTGAGGTACCTTCGCTGTCCACTACACCTCCAATTTTGGTGTCATCTGCAAAGTTACTAACTATGTTCACATCCAAATCATTTATATAAATGTTGAACAATAGTGGACCCAGCACCGATCCTGGTGGCACTCCACTGGTCACAGGCCTCTAGTCTGAAAAACAACCCTCCACCACCACCCTCTCTCTTCTACCTTTTTGAGCCAGTTCTGTATCCAAATGGCTAGTTCTCCCTTTATTCCATGAGATCTAACCTGGCTAACTAGTCTCCCATGGGGAACCTTGTTGAACGCCTTGCTGAAGTCCCTATAGATCATGTCTACTGCTCTGCCCCCTCTTTGGCTTGGTCTCTCTTTTTCTGCACCCCCTCCCACTCTGCCATCCCTCCTCATCAATAATTGATTTGATGTATTGTTGTCACATGTGCCTATGTACAGTGAAAATATTTGTTTTGCATGAATCCAGGCAGACTATACCATACAAAGTCCATTCGGGTAATAGAGCAGAGGGAGGGATGCAAGAGAAGGTGCTCAGAGAATCATGTCAATATTAACTTTGAAATTTGAGAGGTTCATTCAGCAGTCTAATAACAGCGGGGCAGAAGCTGTTGGTACGTGTGTTTAAGCTTTTGTATCTTCTGCCTGATGGAAGAGGGTGGGTTAGATTATAACCAGGGGTCTTTGATGATGTTGGTAGCCTGCCTGAGGCAGTGGGAGGTGTCGATGGAGTCAATGGATGGAAGGCTGGTTTGTGTGATGGACTGGGCTGTGTTCACAACTCCCTGTAGTTTCTTACAGTCCTGGGCAGAGCAGTTGCCGTACTAAGCTGTGACCTATCCAGGTAGAATTCGTTTTTATGGCCCACCTATATCAGTTGTGAGTTGGAGGTGCCGGTGATAGACTGGGATGGACAAAGTTAACACCAGGTTATAGTCCAAGAGGGTTATTTGGAAGCACTAGCTGCTCCTTCAGGTATTTGTGGAAGATGAAGAGGCAGTGTCTCAAAAGCTAGCGATTCCAAATGAACCTGTTGGGCTATAACCTGGTGTTGTGTGATTGTTAATGATAAAAGTTGGTGAGAGTCCTTACAGACATGCGGAGCTTCCTGAGGAAGGAGAGGCATTGCTGTGCCACCTTGGCCTTGCATCAATATGGTATGGGTGGGTCAATGCAGGGTAATGGTACACTCTGGTTTCACTCCAATGGTTGTGAAATCTGAAGATGGACTCTTACATTCGGGGCAATGGCACTGAGACTTGACTTGCCCACTGAGTTTTGTTCCACCTTGTGTCCTACAGCACCTTCACTGGGAGTCACTAATATCAGGTGTGTATTCTCCAATCGGAGTATGATTGTAGTGACAGTTATTGGACGTGTTTATCTCAAGAAATCCACATCACACACTCTGTAAGACAAATATCTCCACGTGAGAAACTTAAAGTTAGACTGTTCTGGGATGAATGTTATGAAGTGGTTGTCCCATTGGAGAATATATCCAAATTGGGAGGCCATTCTGCCCATCTGGATTCTACATCTTCTGATCTAAGATCATTTCTTGCTGCCATGTGTGTTCTGTCTCATCCCAGCAAAGTTGCTCCACAGACGTTTCCTTTTGGGAAAATCCCAGACACCTGAAGATTTAGTTTCTCACTTTGATCATATAACCTTGTCTCCCCAATGACTGTAAGATTCATTAATCGACCTCCCGTTGTACGTTTATTTATTTTGTTCCGATTTAATTCCTGTAGGGATCCAATAATTTTGCATTGGATTTTCCCACTTTTGCCCCTATTTACTGCTGTTTGTCTAGTCTGTCCTTCCCCCTCCAACTCTGGGTACCATAGAATCTCTACAGTGCGGATGAAAGCCATTTGGCCCAGTGAGTCCACAGAACATCCCACCCAGTCCCATTCCCCTACCCTATTCCTGTAACCCTGCATTTCCCACGGCTAATCCATCCACCTTTCACATCGCTGGACCCTACGGGACACCTTAGCATGGCCAATCCACCTGACCTGCACATCTTTGGACTGTGTGAGGAAACCGGAGCACCCGGAGGAGACCCACACAGACACGGGGAGAATGTGCAAAAAAATCATTACCTAAAGCAGTTCTTGTGCAATGCTGGTGTCTCTCTTTGCCTTGTAAGCCTTTGTAAATGTTTCTGCTCTCCCGCACCCCACCTCTCAACCTCGGTTTGGTTTATTGCCCTCTCCACATCTCCACTTATTGTCTGTTCAGGACACTGGTCCTCACACTGTTCAAGCTCAATACTATCACAACAGGTCACTTCTGGAGCTGGTGTCACATGAACTATAACCCATTGCATTCCACCCTCAGCAAACTTACAGTCATTGCTTTAACTCTTTAACTATATTTAACTTGTGTCAGTTTGCCTGGCTCGGGGAGTCAGTTAGAAAGTATTCCTTTAGAAGTTCTGCTTTTTAATTCTGCTCCCAGTGTTCCAATAATTCTGCTCCCAGTGTTCCAATTAGTTTGGCAGACCCTCCTGCTGATGGTGTTGGTGCCAATGTAGAAAAGGACAATGGGGTCTCTCTCCTCCCACTCCGTTCAGTCCCTCCAGCCTGCTCCATCATCCAAGCTCTGTGTTTCTCCATCCCAGATACTCCTGAGAGCCCTCAATTTTCTTCCTCCGTGACCTTGCTTCGTGCCTCCTGAGGGAGCTAGTTCCAAAATTGCTGAACCCTCAGAAAAAGCAGTTCCCCGCATCTCCGTCCTGAAAGAGCGAGCCCAAAGTTAGAGACAGTGTCCTCTAGTCCTGGCCTGACCCACAAGAGGAAATGCCCTTTCTAAGCCCACCTTGTTCAGACCGCTCACACACTTCAATCAAAACACCCCTCAACACTTCTAAACTCCCATGAAATGGAGTCCAGCCTATCCAAGCTTTCCCTGATGTGACAACTTGCCCATTCTAGACAGGGTGGCTCAGTGGTTAGCACTGCTGCCTCACAGCGCCAGGGACCTGGGTTCGATTCCGGCCTCGGGCGACTGTCTGTGTGGGGTTTGCACATTCTCCCTGTGTCTGCGTGGGTTTCCTCCGAGTGCTCCGGTTTCCTCCCACTGTCCAAAGATGTGCAGCTCAGGTGAATTGGCCATGCTAAATTGCCCATAGTGTTAGGTGCATTACTCACTACTCTCCAATCCATTGGAACCTTCCCACAATCTAGGGGAATCTGAAAGACTGGTGTAGTTCCGGAATTCTCAATTTTACCTTCAGTTCAAGGAGATGTTTGTGAAATCCAGTCTGGGAGTTTTAAACATTTTGATGGGGGACAGTGTAGAGGGAGCTTTACTCTGCATCTAACCCTGTGCTGTCCCTATCCTGGGAGTGTTTGATGGGGATAGTGTAGTGGAGCCTTTACTCTATATCTAATTCTGTGCTATCCCTCTTCTGGGAGTGTTTGATGGAGACAGTGTAGGGGAAACGATTAATTTTTAATCACGTAGAGGAAACATTACTATAATAAATTTTAAAAACTGCGGATGCTGGTGAATTGCTGCGTGAGTATTGTTGGATGTTCCCCTGAACAGGGAACTCTGAGCTGGGTCGTTGGGTGTGTTGTGGGTTTATAAATTATTGATGTTTCCCCATTTTGCAGAATGCAAAAACAACAGACCAACAAGACCCTGTTGACAAAAACATGATGGAAATCCTGGAAAAGAAAGTTGCAGCTCTGGAGGTGCAGAGGAAAGAGGTAAAGTGTGTGTGAATTCTCCCTCTTACCCCCTCATGCCCATCCCTCGCCTCCTCTCTGCCCCTCTCTCTCCTCTCAATCTCACATTGTACTGCTCCCCTTCTCTTTCATGACCCCATCCCTCTCTCTGTTTCTCCCACACCCACAATCCCTCAGTCTCATGTGCTTTTTTGCTCTCTGTCGCGCGCTCTCTGTCGCGCGCTCTCTGTCGCGCGCTCTCTGTCGCGCGCTCTCTGTCGCGCGCTCTCTGTCGCGCGCTCTCTGTCGCGCGCTCTCTGTCGCGCGCTCTCTGTCGCGCGCTCTCTGTCGCGCGCTCTCTGTCGCGCGCTCTCTGTCTCGCGCTCTCTGTCTCGCCCGCGCTCTCGCCCGCGCTCTCTCTCCCTCGCTCTCACCCGCGCTCTCGCCCGCGCTCTCTCGCCCTCGCCCTCTCGCCCTCGCTCTCGCCCTCGCTCTCGCCCTCGCTCTCGCCCTCGCCCTCGCCCGCGCGCTCTCGCCCTCGCCCGCGCGCTCTCGCCCGCGCGCTCTCGCCCGCGCTCTCTCGCCCGCGCTCTCTCGTGCGCGCCTCTCTCTCGCCCTCGCGCGCGCGCTCTCGCCCGCGCTCTCTCGCCCGCGCTCTCTCGCCCGCGCTCTCTCGCCCGCGCTCTCTCGCCCGCGCTCTCTCGCCCTCGCGCGCGCTCTCTCTCGCCCTCGCGCGCGCTCTCTCTCGCCCTCGCGCGCGCCTCTCTCTCGCCCTCGCGCGCGCCTCTCTCTCGCCCCTCTCCCTCGCCCTCGCGCGCGCCTCTCTCTCGCCCTCGCGCGCGCCTCTCTCTCGCCCTCGCGCGCGCCTCTCTCTCGCCCTCGCGCGCGCCTCTCTCTCGTCCGCGCTCTCTCGTCCGCGCTCTCTCGCCCGCGCTCTCTCGCCCGCGCTCTCTCGCCCGCGCTCTCTCGCCCGCGCTCTCTCGCCCTCGCCCGCGCTCTCTCTCGCCCTCGCGCGCGCTCTCTCGCCCGCGCTCTCTCGCCCGCGCTCTCTCGCCCGCGCTCTCGCGCCCGCTCTCTCTCGCCCTCGCGCCCGCTCTCTCTCGCCCTCGCGCGCGCTCTCTCTCGCCCTCGCGCGCGCTCTCTCTCGCCCTCGCGCGCGCTCTCTCTCGCCCTCGCGCGCGCTCTCTCTCGCCCGCACTCTCTCGCCCTCGGTCTCTCGCCCGCGCTCTCTCGCCCGCGCTCTCTCGCCCTTGCGCGCGTTCTCTCTCGCCCTTGCGCGCGTTCTCTCTCGCCCTTGCGCGCGTTCTCTCTCGCCCTCGCGCGCGTTCTCTCTCGCCCTCGCGCGCGCTCTCTCTCGCCCTCGCGCGCGCTCTCTCTCGCCCTCGCGCGCGCTCTCTCTCGCCCTCGCGCGCGCTCTCTCGCCCGCACTCTCTCGCCCTCGCTCTCGCACGCTCTCTCTCGCCCTCGCGCCCGCTCTCTCTCGCCCTCGCGCGCGCTCTCTCTCGCCCTCGCGCGCGTTCTCTCTCGCCCTCGCCCGCGTTCTCTCTCGCCCTCGCCCCCGTTCTCTCTCGCCCTCGCGCCCGCTCTCTCTCGCCCTCGCGCGCGCTCTCTCTCGCCCTCGCGCGCGCTCTCTCTCGCCCTCGCGCGCGCTCTCTCTCGCCCTCGCGCGCGCCTCTCTCTCGCCCTCGCGCGCGCCTCTCTCTCGCCCTCGCGCGCGCCTCTCTCTCGCCCTCGCCCGCGCTCTCTCGCCCGCGCTCTCTCGCCCTCGCTCTCTCTCGCCCTCGCGCCCGCTCTCTCTCACCCTCGCGCCCGCTCTCTCTCACCCTCGCGCCCGCTCTCTCTCGCCCTCGCGCGCGCTCTCTCTCGCCCTCGCGCGCGCTCTCTCTCGCCCTCGCGCGCGCCTCTCTCTCGCCCTCGCGCGCGCCTCTCTCTCGCCCTCGCGCGCGCCTCTCTCTCGCCCTCGCGCGCGCCTCTCTCTCGCCCTCGCCCGCGCTCTCTCGCCCGCGCTCTCTCGCCCGCGCTCTCTCGCCCGCGCTCTCTCGCCCGCGCTCTCTCGCCCGCGCTCTCTCGCCCGCGCTCTCTCGCCCTCGCTCTCTCGCCCGCGCTCTCTCGCCCTCGCTCTCTCTCGCCCTCGCCCGCTCTCTCACGCCCTCGCGCGCGCTCTCTCTCGCTCTCGCCCGCGCTCTCTCGCCCTCGCTCTCGCCCGCGCTCTCTCGCCCTCGCTCTCGCCCGCGCTCTCTCGCCCTCGCTCTCGCTCTCGCCCGCGCTCTCACCCGCGCTCTCGCCCTCGCCCGCGCTCTCTCGCCCGCGCTCTCTCGCCCGCGCTCTCTCGCCCGCGCTCTCTCGCCCGCGCTCTCTCGCCCGCGCTCTCTCGCCCTCGCGCCCGCTCTCTCTCGCCCTCGCGCGCGCTCTCTCTCGCCCTCGCGCGCGCTCTCTCTCGCCCTCGCGCGCGCTCTCTCTCGCCCTCGCGCGCGCTCTCTCTCGCCCTCGCGCGCGCGCGCTCTCGCCCTCTCGCCCGCGCCCTCTCGCCCGCGCCCTCTCGCCCTCTCGCCCGCGCCCTCTCGCCCGCGCTCTCTCGCCCTCGCCCGCTCTCTCTCGCCCTCGCCCGCTCTCTCTCGCCCTCGCCCGCGCTCTCTCGCCCTCGCCCGCGCCTCTCTCTCGCCCTCGCCCGCGCCTCTCTCTCGCCCTCGCCCGCGCCTCTCTCTCGCCCTCGCCCGCGCCTCTCTCTCGCCCTCGCGCGCGCTCTCTCTCGCCCTCGCCCGCGCGCTCTCGCCCGCGCTCTCTCGCCCTCGCTCTCGCACGCTCTCTCTCGCCCTCGCGCGCGCCTCTCTCTCGCCCTCGCGCGCGCCTCTCTCGTCCGCGCTCTCTCGTCCGCGCTCTCTCGTCCGCGCTCTCTCGTCCGCGCTCTCTCGTCCGCGCTCTCTCGTCCGCGCTCTCTCGTCCGCGCTCTCTCGTCCGCGCTCTCTCGCCCTCGCGCGCGCCTCTCTCTCGCCCTCGCGCGCGCTCTCTCTCGCCCTCGCGCGCGCTCTCTCTCGCCCTCGCGCGCGCTCTCTCTCGCCCTCGCGCGCGCTCTCTCTCGCCCTCGCGCGCGTTCTCTCTCGCCCTCGCGCGCGTTCTCTCTCGCCCTCGCGCGCGTTCTCTCTCGCCCTCGCGCGCGTTCTCTCTCGCCCTCGCGCGCGTTCTCTCTCGCCCTCGCGCGCGTTCTCTCGCCCTCGCGCGCGCGTTCTCTCGCCCTCGCGCGCGCGTTCTCTCGCCCTCGCGCGCGCGTTCTCTCGCCCTCGCGCGCGCGCTCTCTCTCGCCCTCGCGCGCTCTCTCTCGCCCTCGCGCGCTCTCTCTCGCCCTCGCGCGCTCTCTCTCGCCCTCGCGCCCTCTCTCTCGCCCTCGCGCGCTCTCTCTCGCCCTCGCGCGCTCTCTCTCGCCCTCGCGCGCTCTCTATCGCCCTCGCGCCCTCTCTCTCGCCCTCGCGCCCTCTCTCTCGCCCTCGCGCCCTCTCTCTCGCCCTCGCGCCCTCTCTCTCGCCCGCGCGCCCTCTCTCTCGCCCGCGCGCCCTCTCTCTCGCCCGCGCGCCCTCTCTCTCGCCCGCGCGCGCCCTCGCTCGCCCTCGCTCGCCCTCGCTCGCCCTCCCTCGCCCTCCCTCGCCCTCCCTCGCCCTCCCTCGCCCTCCCTCGCCCTCTCGCGCCCTCTCGCGCCCTCTCGCGCGCCCTCGCGCGCCCTCTCTCGCCCTCGCGCGCCCTCTCTCGCCCTCGCGCGCCCTCTCTCGCCCTCGCGCGCTCTCTCTCGCCCTCGCGCGCTCTCTCTCGCCCTCGCGCGCTCTCTCTCGCCCTCGCGCGCTCTCTCTCGCCCTCGCGCGCTCTCTCTCGCCCTCGCGCGCTCTCTCTCGCCCTCGCCCTCGCGCGCTCTCTCTCGCCCTCGCCCTCGCGCGCTCTCTCTCGCCCTCGCCCTCGCGCGCTCTCTCTCGCCCTCGCCCTCGCGCGCTCTCTCTCGCCCTCGCCCTCGCGCGCTCTCTCTCGCCCTCGCGCGCTCTCTCTCGCCCTCGCCCTCGCGCGCTCTCTCTCGCCCTCGCCCTCGCGCGCTCTCTCTCGCCCTCGCCCTCGCGCGCTCTCTCTCGCCCTCGCCCTCGCCCTCGCGCGCTCTCTCTCTCTCGCCCTCGCCCTCGCGCGCTCTCTCTCTCTCGCCCTCGCCCTCGCGCGCTCTCTCTCTCTCGCCCTCGCCCTCGCGCGCTCTCTCTCTCTCGCCCTCGCCCTCGCGCGCTCTCTCTCTCTCGCCCTCGCCCTCGCCCTCGCGCTCTCTCTCTCTCGCCCTCGCCCTCGCGCTCTCTCTCTCTCGCCCTCGCCCTCGCGCGCTCTCTCTCGCCCTCTCTCTCGCCCTCGCGCGCTCTCTCTCGCCCTCGCCCTCGCGCGCGCTCTCTCGCCCTCGCCCTCGCGCGCTCTCTCTCGCCCTCGCCCTCGCGCGCTCTCTCTCGCCCTCGCGCGCTCTCTCTCGCCCTCGCGCGCTCTCTCTCGCCCTCGCGCGCTCTCTCTCGCCCTCGCCCTCGCGCGCTCTCTCTCGCCCTCGCGCGCTCTCTCTCGCCCTCGCGCGCTCTCTCTCGCCCTCGCGCCCTCTCGCCCTCGCGCCCTCTCTCTCGCCCTCGGCGCCCTCTCTCTCGCCCTCCGCGCCCTCTCTCTCGCCCTCGCGCCCTCTCTCTCCCTCCCCCTCTCTCGCCCTCGCGCCCTCTCTCTCGCCCTCGCGCCCTCTCTCTCGCCTCTCTCGCCCTCTCTCTCGCCCTCTCGCCCTCTCTCTCGCCCTCGCGCCCTCTCTCTCCCTCTCGCGCCCTCTCTCTCGCCCTCGCGCCTCTCTCTCGCCCTCGCGCCTCTCTCCGCCCTCTCTCTCGCCCTCTCTCGCCCTCGCTCGCCCTCGCGCTCCTCTCTCGCCCTCGCGCGCCCTCTCTCTCTCGCCCTCGCCTCGCGCGCCCTCTCTCTCGCCCTCGCCCTCGCGCGCTCTCTCTCTCGCCTCGCCCTCTCGCGCGCTCTCTCTCTCTCGCCCTCCGCCCTCGCGCGCTCTCTCCTCTCGCCCTCGCCCTCGCGCGCTCTCTCTCTCTCGCCCTCGCCCTCGCGCGCTCTCTCTCTCTCGCCCTCGCCCTCGCGCGCTCTCTCTCTCTCGCCCTCGCCCTCGCGCGCTCTCTCTCTCTCGCCCTCGCCCTCGCGCGCTCTCTCTCTCTCGCCCTCGCCCTCGCGCGCTCTCTCTCTCTCGCCCTCGCCCTCGCGCGCTCTCTCTCTCTCGCCCTCGCCCTCGCGCGCTCTCTCTCTCTCGCCCTCGCCCTCGCGCGCTCTCTCTCTCTCGCCTCGCCCTCGCGCGCTCTCTCTCTCTCGCCCTCGCCCTCGCGCGCTCTCTCTCGCCCTCGCCCTCGCTCGCCCTCGCCCTCGCGCGCTCTCTCTCTCTCGCCCTCGCCCTCGCGCGCTCTCTCTCTCTCGCCTCGCCCTCCGCGCCTCTCTCTCTCTCTCTCGCCCTCGCCCTCGCGCGCTCTCTCTCTCTCGCCCTCGCCCTCGCGCGCTCTCTTCTCTCTCGCCCTCGCCCTCGCGCGCTCTCTCTCTCTCGCCCTCGCCCTCGCGCGCTCTCTCTCTCTCGCCCTCGCCCTCGGCGCTCTCTCTCTCTCCGCCCTCGCCCTCGCGCGCTCTCTCTCTCTCGCCCTCGCCCTCGCGCGCTCTCTCTCTCTCGCCCTCGCCCTCGCGCGCTCTCTCTCTCGCCCTCGCCCTCGCGCGCTCTCTCTCTCTCTCGCCTCGCCCCTCTCCTCGCCCTCGCGCGCTCTCTCTCGCCCTCGCCCTCGCGCGCGCTCTCTCCGCCCTCGCCCTCGCGCGCTCTCTCTCGCCCTCGCCCTCGCGCGCTCTCTCTCGCCCTCGCCCTCGCGCGCTCTCTCTCGCCCTCGCGCGCTCTCTCTCGCCCTCGCGCGCTCTCTCTCGCCCTCGCGCCCTCTCTCTCGCCCTCGCGCGCTCTCTCTCGCCCTCGCGCCCTCTCTCTCGCCCTCGCGCCCTCTCTCTCGCCCTCGCGCCCTCTCTCTCGCCCTCGCGCCCTCTCTCTCGCCCTCTCTCGCCCTCTCTCGCCCTCTCTCGCCCTCTCTCGCCCTCTCTCGCCCTCTCTCGCCCTCTCTCGCCCTCTCTCGCCCTCTCTCGCCCTCTCGCGCCCTCTCTCGCCCTCTCGCGCCCTCTCTCGCCCTCTCGCGCCCTCTCGCGCCCTCTCGCGCCCTCTCGCGCCCTCGCGCGCCCTCGCGCGCCCTCTCGCGATCTCTCTCGCCCTCGCGCGATCTCTCTCGCCCCTCGCGCGATCTCTCTCGCCTCGCGCGCTCTCTCTCGCCCTCGCGCGCTCTCTCTCGCCCTCGCGCGCTCTCTCTCGCCCTCGCCCTCGCGCGCTCTCTCTCGCCCTCGCCCTCGCGCGCTCTCTCTCGCCTCGCCCTCGCGCGCTCTCTCTCGCCCTCGCCCTCGCGCGCTCTCTCTCGCCCTCGCCCTCGCGCGCTCTCTCTCGCCCTCGCCCTCGCGCGCTCTCTCTCGCCCTCGCCCTCGCGCGCTCTCTCTCGCCTCGCCCTCGCGCGCTCTCTCTCGCCCTCGCGCGCTCTCTCTCGCCCTCGCGCGCTCTCTCTCGCCCTCGCGCGCTCTCTCTCGCCCTCGCGCGCTCTCTCTCGCCCTCGCGCGCTCTCTCTCGCCCTCGCGCGCTCTCTCTCGCCCTCGCGCGCTCTCTCTCGCCCTCGCGCGCTCTCTCTCGCCCTCGCGCGCTCTCTCTCGCCCTCGCCCTCGCGCGCTCTCTCTCGCCCTCGCCCTCGCGCGCTCTCTCTCTCTCGCCTCGCCCTCGCGCGCTCTCTCTCTCTCGCCCTCGCCCTCGCGCGCTCTCTCTCTCTCGCCCTCGCCCTCGCGCGCTCTCTCTCTCTCGCCCTCGCCCTCGCGCGCTCTCTCTCTCTCGCCCTCGCCCTCGCGCGCTCTCTCTCTCTCGCCTCGCCCTCGCGCGCTCACCCACGTGCGTGCTCGCGCGTTCTCTCTCGCCCTCACGCGCTCTCCCTCGCCCTCGCGCGCTCTCCCTCGCCCTCGCGCTCTCTCCCTCGCCCTCGCGCTCTCTCCTCGCCCTCGCGCTCTCTCCCTCGCCCTCGCGCTCTCACTCTCGCCCTCGCGCTCTCTCTCTCGCCCTCGCACGCGCGCGCTCTCTCTCGCCCTCGCGCGCTCTCTCTCGCTCTCGCCCTCGCCCTCGCGCGCTCTCTCTCGCCCTCGCGCGCTCTCCCTCGCCCTCGCGCGCTCTCCCTCGCCCTCGCGCTCTCTCCCTCGCCCTCGCGCTCTCTCCCTCGCCCTCGCGCTCTCTCCCTCGCCCTCGCGCTCTCACTCTCGCCCTCGCGCTCTCTCTCTCGCCCTCGCACGCGCGCGCTCTCTCTCGCCCTCGCGCGCTCTCTCTCGCCCTCGCCCTCGCGCGTTCTCCCTCGCCCTCGCGCGCTTTCCCTCGCCCTCGCGCTCTCTCCCTCGCCCTCGCGCTCTCTCCCTCGCCCTCGCGCTCTCTCCCTCGCCCTCGCGCTCTCTCCCTCGCCCTCGCGCTCTCTCCCTCGCCCTCGCGCTGTCTCCCTCGCCCTCGCGCTGTCTCCCTCGCCCTCGCGCTGTCTCCCTCGCCCTCGCGCTGTCTCCCTCGCCCTCGCGCTGTCTCCCTCGCCCTCGCGCTGTCTCCCTCGCCCTCGCGCTCTCTCCCTCGCCCTCGCGCTCTCTCCCTCGCCCTCGCGCTCTCTCCCTCGCCCTCGCGCTCTCTCCCTCGCCCTCGCGCTCTCTCCCTCGCCCTCGCGCTCTCTCCCTCGCTCTCGCGCTCTCTCTCTCGCCCTCGCCTCTCTCTCTCACCCTCGCACGCGCGCGCTCTCTATCTCCCTCTACCTCCCGCGCGCGCTCTCTCCCTCCCTCCCGCGCGCGCTCTCTCCCTCCCTCCCGCGCGCGCTCTCTCCCTCCCTCCCGCGCGCGCTCTCTCCCTCCCTCCCGCGCGCGCTCTCTCCCTCCTCCCGCGCGCGCTCTCTCCCTCCCTCCCGCGCGCGCTCTCTCCCTCCCTCCCGCGCGCGCACTCCCTCCCTCCCGCGCGCGCTCTCTCCCTCTCTCTCTCTCTCATGCGCGCTCTCTCCCTCTCTCTCTCATGCGCGCTCTCTCCCTCTCTCCCTCATGCGCGCGCTCTCTCTCTCTCCCTCGCGCGCGCTCTCTCTCTCTCCCTCGCGCGCGCTCTCTCTCTCTCCCTCGCGCGCGCTCTCTCTCTCTCCCTCGCGCGCGCTTGCTCTCTCTCCCTCGCGCGCGCTCTCTCTCTCCCTCGCGCGCGCTCTCTCTCTCCCTCGCGCGCGCTCTCTCTCTCCCTCGCGCGCGCTCTCTCTCTCCCTCGCGCGCGCTCTCTCTCTCCCTCGCGCGCGCTCTCTCTCTCCCTCGCGCGCTCTCTCTCTCTCCCTCGCGCGCGCTCTCTCTCTCCCTCGCGCGCGCTCTCTCTCTCCCTCGCACGTGCTCTCTCTCCCTCGCGGGCGCTCTCTCTCCCTCGCGGGCGCTCTCTCTCCCTCGCGGGCGCTCTCTCTCTCCCTCGCACGTGTGCTTTCTCTCTCCCTCGCACGTGTGCTTTCTCTCTCCCTCGCACGTGTGCTTTCTCTACCTCGCGCGCCGCGCGCTCTCGCTCTCTCTCTCGCCCTCTCGCGCGCGCTCTCTCTCTCGCCCTCTCGCGCGCGCTCTCTCTCTCGCCCTCTCGCGCGCGCTCTCTCTCTCGCCCTCTCGCGCGCGCTCTCTCTCAGTCGCCCTCTCGCGCGCGCGCTCTCTCAGTCGCCCTCTCGCGCGCTCGCTCTCTCAGTCGCCCTCTCGCGCGCGCGCTCTCTCAGTCGCCCTCTCGCGCGCGCGCTCTCTCAGTCGCCCTCTCGCGCGCGCGCTCTCTCAGTCGCCCTCTCGCGCGCGCGCTCTCTCAGTCGCCCTCTCGCGCGCGCGCTCTCTCTCTCGCCCTCTCGCGCGCGCTCTCTCTCAGTCGCCCTCTCGCGCGCACGCTCTCTCAGTCGCCCTCTCGCGCGCGCGCGCGCTCTCTCAGTCGCCCTCTCGCGCGCGCGCTCTCTCAGTCGCCCTCTCGCGCGCGCGCTCTCTCAGTCGCCCTCTCGCGCGCTCGCTCTCTCAGTCGCCCTCTCGCGCGCGCGCTCTCTCAGTCGCCCTCTCGCGCGCGCGCTCTCTCAGTCGCCCTCTCGCGCGCGCGCTCTCTCAGTCGCCCTCTCGCGCGCGCGCTCTCTCAGTCGCCCTCTCGCGCGCGCGCTCTCCAAGTCGCCCTCTCGCGCGCGCGCTCTCCAAGTCGCCCTCTCGCGCGCGCGCTCTCCAAGTCGCCCTCTCGCGCGCGCGCTCTCCAAGTCGCCCTCTCGCGCGCGCGCTCTCCAAGTCGCCCTCTCGCGCGCGCGCTCTCTCTGTCGCCCTCTCGCGCGCGGCCCTCTCGCGCGGCGCGCTCTCTCTGTCGCCCTCTCGCGCGCGCGCTCTCTCTGTCGCCCTCTCGCGCGCGCGCTCTCTCTGTCGCCCTCTCGCGCGCGCGCTCTCTCTGTCGCCCTCTCGCGCGCGCGCTCTCTCTGTCGCCCTCTCGCGCGCAGCGCTCTCTCTGTCGCCCTCTCGCGCGCGCGCTCTCTCTGTCGCCCTCTCGCGCGCGCGCTCTCTCTGTCGCCCTCTCGCGCGCGCGCTCTCTCTGTCGCCCTCTCGCGCGCGCGCTCTCTCTGTCGCCCTCTCGCGCGCGCGCTCTTTCTCGCCCTCGCGCGCTCTCTCTCGCCCACGCCCTCGCCCTCGCGCGCTCTCTCTCGCCCACGCCCTCGCCCTCGCGCGCTCTCTCTCGCCCACGCCCTCGCCCTCGCGCGCTCTCTCTCGCCCACGCCCTCGCCCTCGCGCGCTCTCTCTCGCCCACGCCCTCGCCCTCGCGCGCTCTCTCTCGCCCACGCCCTCGCCCTCGCGCGCTCTCTCTCGCCCACGCCCTCGCCCTCGCGCGCTCTCTCTCGCCCACGCCCTCGCCCTCGCGCGCTCTCTCTCGCCCACGCCCTCGCCCTCGCGCGCTCTCTCTCGCCCACGCCCTCGCCCTCGCGCGCTCTCTCTCGCCCTCGCGCGCTCTCTCTCGCCCTCGCCCTCGCGCGCTCTCTCTCGCCCTCGCCCTCGCGCGCTCTCTCTCGCCCTCGCCCTCGCGCGCTCTCTCTCGCCCTCGCCCTCGCGCGCTCTCTCTCGCCCTCGCCCTCGCGCGCTCTCTCTCGCCCTCGCCCTCGCGCGCTCTCTCTCGCCCTCGCGCGCTCTCTCTCGCCCTCGCGCGCTCTCTCTCGCCCTCGCGCGCTCTCTCTCGCCCTCGCGCGCTCTCTCTCGCCCTCGCGCGCTCTCTCTCGCCCTCGCCCTCGCGCGCTCTCTCTCGCCCTCGCCCTCGCGCGCTCTCTCTCGCCCTCGCCCTCGCGCGCTCTCTCTCGCCCTCGCCCTCGCGCGCTCTCTCTCGCACGCGCGCGCTCTCTCTCGCCCTCGCACGCGCGCGCTCTCTCTCGCCCTCGCACGCGCGCGCTCTCTCTCGCCCTCGCACGCGCGCGCTCTCTCTCGCCCTCGCACGCGCGCGCTCTCTCTCGCCCTCGCACGCGCGCGCGCTCTCTCTCGCCCTCGCACGCGCGCGCGCTCTCTCTCGCCCTCGCACGCGCGCGCGCTCTCTCTCGCCCTCGCACGCGCGCGTTCTCTATCTCCCTCTACCTCACGCATGCATGCTCTCTCCCTCCCTCCCGCGCGCTCTCTCCCTCCCTCCCGCGCGCGCTCTCCCCCTCCCTCCCGCGCGCGCTCTCCCCCCTCCCTCCCGCGCGCGCTCTCCCCCTCCCTCCCGCGCGCGCTCTCCCCCTCCCTCCCGCGCGCGCTCTCCCCCTCCCTCCCGCGAGCGCTCTCCCCCTCCCTCCCGCGCGCGCTCTCCCCCTCCCTCCCGCGCGCGCTCTCCCCCTCCCTCCCGCGCGCGCTCTCCCCCTCCCTCCCGCGCGCGCTCTCCCCCTCCCTACCGCGCGCGCTCTCCCCCTCCCTCCCGCGCGCGCTCTCCCCCTCCCTCCCGCGCGCGCTCTCCCCCTCCCTCCCGCGCGCGCTCTCTCCCTCCCTCCCGCGCGCGCTCTCTCCCTCCCTCCCCCGCACGCGCTCTCTCCCTCCCTCCCTCGCGCGCTGTCTCTCTCCCTCGCGCGCGCTCTCTCTCTCTCCCTCGCGCGCTCTCTGTCGCCCTCTCGCGCAGCGCGCTCTCCAAGTCGCCCTCTCGCGCGCGCTCTCCAAGTCGCCCTCTCGCGCGCGCGCTCTCCAAGTCGCCCTCTCGCGCGCGCGCTCTCCAAGTCGCCCTCTCGCGCGCGCGCTCTCCAAGTCGCCCTCTCGCGCGCGCGCTCTCCCTGTCGCCCCTCTCGCGCGCGCGCTCTCCCTGTCGCCCTCTCGCGCGCGCGCTCTCCCTGTCGCCCTCTCGCGCGCGCGCTCTCCCTGTCGCCCTCTCGCGCGCGCGCTCTCCCTGTCGCCCTCTCGCGCGCGCGCTCTCCCTGTCGCCCTCTCGCGCGCGCGCTCTCCCTGTCGCCCTCTCGCGCGCGCGCTCTCCCTGTCGCCCTCTCGCGCGCGCGCTCTCCCTGTCGCCCTCTCGCGCGCGCGCTCTCTCTGTCGCCCTCGCGCGCTCTCTCTGTCGCCCTCGCGCGCTCTCTCTCGCCCACGCCCTCGCCCTCGCGCGCTCTCTCTCGCCCACGCCCTCGCCCTCGCGCGCTCTCTCTCGCCCACGCCCTCGCCCTCGCGCGCTCTCTCTCGCCCACGCCCTCGCCCTCGCGCGCTCTCTCTCGCCCACGCCCTCGCCCTCGCGCGCTCTCTCTCGCCCACGCCCTCGCCCTCGCGCGCTCTCTCTCGCCCACGCCCTCGCCCTCGCGCGCTCTCTCTCGCCCACGCCCTCGCCCTCGCGCGCTCTCTCTCGCCCACGCCCTCGCCCTCGCGCGCTCTCTCTCGCCCACGCCCTCGCCCTCGCGCGCTCTCTCTCGCCCTCGCCCTCGCGCGCTCTCTCTCGCCCTCGCCCTCGCGCGCTCTCTCTCGCCCTCGCCCTCGCGCGCTCTCTCTCGCCCTCGCCCTCGCGCGCTCTCTCTCGCCCTCGCGCGCTCTCTCTCGCCCTCGCGCGCTCTCTCTCGCCCTCGCCCTCGCGCGCTCTCTCTCGCCCTCGCCCTCGCGCGCTCTCTCTCGCCCTCGCCCTCGCGCGCTCTCTCTCGCCCTCGCCCTCGCGCGCTCTCTCTCGCCCTCGCCCTCGCGCGCTCTCTCTCGCCCTCGCCCTCGCGCGCTCTCTCTCGCCCTCGCGCGCCCTCGCCCTCGCCCTCGCGCGCTCTCTCTCGCCCTCGCCCCTCGCCCTCGCGCGCCTCTCTCTCGCCCTCGCCCTCGCCCTCGCGCGCTCTCTCTCGCCCTCGCCCTCGCCCTCGCGCGCTCTCTCTCGCCCTCGCCCTCGCCCTCGCGCGCTCTCTCTCGCCCTCGCACGCGCGCGCTCTCTCTCGCCCTCGCCCTCCGCGCGCTCTCTCGCCCTCGCACGCGCGCGCTCTCTCTCGCCCTCGCACGCGCGCGCTCTCTCTCGCCCTCGCACGCGCGCGCGCTCTCTCTCGCCCTCGCCCTCGCCCTCGCGCGCGCGCGCTCTCTCTCGCCCTCAGCACGCTGCGCGCTCTCTCTCGCCCTCGCCCTCGCGCGCTCTCTCTCGCCCTCGCCCTCGCCCTCGCGCGCTCTCTCTCGCCCTCGCACGCGCGCGCTCTCTCTCGCCCTCGCCCTCGCGCGCTCTCTCTCGCCCTCGCACGCGCGCGCTCTCTCTCGCCCTCGCACGCGCGCGCTCTCTCTCGCCCTCGCACGCGCGCGCGCTCTCTCTCGCCCTCGCCCTCGCCCTCGCGCGCGCGCGCGCTCTCTCTCGCCCTCGCACGCGCGCGCGCTCTCTCTCGCCCTCGCCCTCGCGCGCTCTCTCTCGCCCTCGCACGCGCGCGCTCTCTCTCGCCCTCGCACCGCGCGCGCTCTCTCTCGCCCTCGCACGCGCGCGCGCTCTCTCTCGCCCTCGCACGCGCGCGTTCTCTATCTCCCTCTACCTCACGCATGCATGCTCTCTCCCTCCCTCCCGCGCGCTCTCTCCCTCCCTCCCGCGCGCGCTCTCCCCCTCCCTCCCGCGCGCGCTCTCCCCCTCCCTCCCGCGCGCGCTCTCCCCCCCTCCCTCCCGCGCGCGCTCTCCCCCTCCCTCCCGCGAGCGCTCTCCCCCTCCCTCCCGCGCGCGCTCTCCCCCTCCCTCCCGCGCGCGCTCTCCCCCCTCCCTCCCGCGCGCGCTCTCCCCCTCCCTCCCGCGCGCGCTCTCCCCCTCCCTCCCGCGCGCGCTCTCCCCCTCCCTCCCGCGCGCGCTCTCTCCCTCCCTCCCGCGCGCGCTCTCTCCCTCCCTCCCGCGCGCGCTCTCCCCCTCCCTCCCGCGCGCGCTCTCTCCCTCTCTCTCTCATGCGCGCTCTATCTCTCCCTCGCGGGCGCTCTCTCTCCCTCGCGGGCGCTCTCTCTCCCTCGCGGGCGCTCTCTCTCCCTCGCGGGCGTTCTCTCTCTCCCTCGCAGGTGTGCTTTCTCTCTCCCTCGCAGGTGTGCTTTCTCTATCCCTCGCAGGTGTGCTTTCTCTCTCCCTCGCACGTGTGCTTTCTCTCTCCCTCGCACGTGTGCTTTCTCTACCTCGCGCAGCGCGCGCGCTCTCTCTCGCGCCCTCTCGCGCGCGCTCTCTCTCTCTCGCCCTCTCGCGCGCGCGCTCTCTCTCTCGCCCTCTCGCGCGCGCGCTCTCTCTCTCGCCCTCTCGCGCGCGCGCTCTCTCTCTCGCCCTCTCGCGCGCGCGCACTCTCAGTCGCCCTCTCGCGCGCGCGCACTCTCAGTCGCCCTCTCGCGCGCGCGCTCTCTCAGTCGCCCTCTCGCGCGCGCGCTCTCTCAGTCGCCCTCTCGCGCCCGCGCTCTCTCAGTCGCCCTCTCGCGCCCGCGCTCTCTCAGCGCTCTCTCAGTCGCCCTCTCGCGCCCGCGCTCTCTCAGTCGCCCTCTCGCGCCCGCGCTCTCTCAGTCGCCCTCTCGCGCCCGCGCTCTCTCAGTCGCCCTCTCGCGCGCGCGCGCTCTCTCAGTCGCCCTCTCGCGCGCGCGCGCTCTCTCAGTCGCCCTCTCGCGCGCGCGCGCTCTCTCAGTCGCCCTCTCGCGCGCGCGCGCTCTCTCAGTCGCCCTCTCGCGCGCGCGCGCGCTCTCTCAGTCGCCCTCTCGCGCGCGCGCTCTCTCAGTCGCCCTCTCGCGCGCGCGCTCTCACAGTCGCCCTCTCGCGCGCGCGCTCTCACAGTCGCCCTCTCGCGCGCGCGCTCTCACAGTCGCCCTCTCGCGCGCGCGCTCTCACAGTCGCCCTCTCGCGCGCGCGCTCTCACAGTCGCCCTGTCGCGCGCGCGCTCTCCAAGTCGCCCTGTCGCGCGCGCGCTCTCCAAGTCGCCCTCTCGCGCGCGCGCGCTCTCTCAGTCGCCCTCTCGCGCGCGCGCGCTCTCTCTCAGGCGCCCTCACGCGCGCGCGCTCTCTCAGTCGCCATCTCGCGCGCGCGCGCTCTCAGTCGCCCTCTCGCGCGCGCGCTCTCTCAGTCGCCCTCTCGCGCGCGCGCTCTCTCAGTCGCCCTCTCGCGCGCGCGCTCTCCAAGTCGCCCTGTCGCGCGCGCGCTCTCCAAGTCGCCCTCTCGCGCGCGCGCGCTCTCTCAGTCGCCCTCTCGCGCGCGCGCGCTCTCTCTCAGGCGCCCTCACGCGCGCGCGCTCTCTCAGTCGCCATCTCGCGCGCGCGCGCTCTCAGTCGCCCTCTCGCGCGCGCGCTCTCTCAGTCGCCCTCTCGCGCGCGCGCTCTCTCAGTCGCCCTCTCGCGCGCGCGCTCTCTCAGTCGCCCTCTCGCGCGCGCGCGCCTCTCACAGTCGCCCTCTCGCGCGCGCGCTCTCACAGTCGCCCTGTCGCGCGCGCGCTCTCCAAGTCGCCCTGTCGCGCGCGCGCTCTCCAAGTCGCCCTGTCGCGCGCGCGCTCTCCAAGTCGCCCTGTCGCGCGCGCGCTCTCCAAGTCGCCCTGTCGCGCGCGCGCTCTCCAAGTCGCCCTCTCGCGCGCGCGCTCTCCAAGTCGCCCTGTCGCGCGCGCGCTCTCCAAGTCGCCCTCTCGCGCGCGCGCTCTCCAAGTCGCCCTCTCGCGCGCGCGCTCTCCAAGTCGCCCTCTCGCGCGCGCGCTCTCCAAGTCGCCCTCTCGCGCGCGCGCTCTCCAAGTCGCCCTCTCGCGCGCGCGCTCTCCGTCGCCCTCTCGCGCGCGCGCGCTCTCAGTCGCCCTCTCGCGCGCGCGCGCTCTCAGTCGCCCTCTCGCGCGCGCGCGCTCTCAGTCGCCCTCTCGCGCGCGCGCGCTCTCAGTCGCCCTCTCGCGCGCGCGCTCTCTCAGTCGCCCTCTCGCGCGCGCGCTCTCCAAGTCGCCCTCTCGCGCGCGCGCTCTCTCTCGCCGTCGTGCGCTCTCTCTCGCCCACGCCCTCTCTCTCTCGCCCACGCCCTCTCTCTCTCGCCCTCGCGCCCTCTCTCTCGCCCTCGCGCCCTCTCTCTCGCCCTCGCGCCCTCTCTCTCGCCCTCGCGCGCTCTCTCTCTCCCTCGCGGGCGCTCTCTCTCCCTCGCGGGCGTTCTCTCTCTCCCTCGCAGGTGTGCTTTCTCTCTCCCTCGCAGGTGTGCTTTCTCTCTCCCTCGCAGGTGTGCTTTCTCTCTCCCTCGCAGGTGTGCTTTCTCTCTCCCTCGCACGTGTGCTTTCTCTACGTCGCGCGCGCGCGCTCTCTCTCGCGCCCTCTCGCGCCCTCTCGCGCGCGCTCTCTCTCTCTCGCCCTCTCGCGCGCGCGCTCTCTCTCTCGCCCTCTCGCGCGCGCGCTCTCTCTCTCGCCCTCTCGCGCGCGCGCTCTCTCTCTCGCCCTCTCGCGCGCGCGCTCTCTCTGTCGCCCTCTCGCGCGCGCGCTCTCTCAGTCGCCCTCTCGCGCGCGCGCTCTCTCAGTCGCCCTCTCGCGCGCGCGCGCTCTCTCAGTCGCCCTCTCGCGCGCGCGCGCGCTCTCTCAGTCGCCCTCTCGCGCGCGCGCGCTCTCTCAGTCGCCCTCTCGCGCGCGCGCGCTCTCTCAGTCGCCCTCTCGCGCGCGCGCGCTCTCTCAGTCGCCCTCTCGCGCGCGCGCGCTCTCTCAGTCGCCCTCTCGCGCGCGCGCTCTCTCAGTCGCCCTCTCGCGCGCGCGCTCTCTCAGTCGCCCTCTCGCGCGCGCGCTCTCAGTCGCCCTCTCGCGCGCGCGCTCTCTCAGTCGCCCTCTCGCGCGCGCGCTCTCTCAGTCGCCCTCTCGCGCGCGCGCTCTCTCAGTCGCCCTCTCGCGCGCGCGCTCTCCAAGTCGCCCTCTCGCGCGCGCGCTCTCCAAGTCGCCCTCTCGCGCGCGCGCTCTCCAAGTCGCCCTCTCGCGCGCGCGCGCTCTCTCAGTCGCCCTCTCGCGCGCGCGCGCTCTCTCAGTCGCCCTCTCGCGCGCGCGCGCTCTCTCAGTCGCCCTCTCGCGCGCGCGCGCTCTCTCAGTCGCCCTCTCGCGCGCGCGCGCTCTCTCAGTCGCCCTCTCGCGCGCGCGCGCTCTCTCAGTCGCCCTCTCGCGCGCGCGCGCTCTCTCAGTCGCCCTCTCGCGCGCGCGCGCTCTCTCAGTCGCCCTCTCGCGCGCGCGCGCTCTCTCAGTCGCCCTCTCGCGCGCGCGCTCTCTCAGTCGCCCTCTCGCGCGCGCGCTCTCTCAGTCGCCCTCTCGCGCGCGCGCTCTCCAAGTCGCCCTCTCGCGCGCGCGCTCTCCAAGTCGCCCTGTCGCGCGCGCGCTCTCTCTCGCCGTCGTGCGCTCTCTCTCGCCCACGCCCTCTCTCTCTCGCCCACGCCCTCTCTCTCTCGCCCTCGCGCCCTCTCTCTCGCCCTCGCGCCCTCTCTCTCGCCCTCGCGCCCTCTCTCTCGCCCTCGCGCCCTCTCTCTCGCCCTCGCCGCTCTCTCTCGCCCTCGCCCTCGCGCGCTCTCTCACGCCCTCGCCCTCGCGCGCTCTCTCTCGCCCTCGCCCTCGCGCGCTCTCTCTCGCCCTCGCCCTCGCGCGCTCTCTCTCGCCCTCGCGCGCTTTCTCTCGCCCTCGCCCTCGCGCGCTCTCTCTCGCCCTCGCGCGCTCTCTCTCGCCCTCGCGCGCTCTCTCTCGCCCTCGCGCGCTCTCTCTCGCCCTCGCGCGCTCTCTCTCGCCCTCGCGCGCTCTCTCTCGCCCTCGCGCGCTCTCTCTCGCCCTCGCCCTCGCGCGCTCTCTCTCGCCCTCGCCCTCGCGCGCTCTCTCTCGCCCTCGCGCGCTCTCTCTCGCCCTCGCGCGCTCTCTCTCGCCCTCGCGCGCTCTCTCTCGCCCTCGCGCGCTCTCTCTCGCCCTCGCGCGCTCTCCCTCGCCCTCGCGCGCTCTCTCTCGCCCTCGCCCTCGCGCGCTCTCTCTCGCCCTCGCCCTCGCGCGCTCTCTCTCGCCCTCGCCCTCGCGCGCTCTCTCTCGCCCTCGCCCTCGCGCGCTCTCTCTCGCCCTCGCGCGCTCTCTCTCGCCCTCGCCCTCGCGCGCTCTCTCTCGCCCTCGCGCGCTCTCTCTCGCCCTCGCCCTCGCGCGCTCTCTCTCGCCCTCGCCCTCGCGCGCTCTCTCTCGCCCTCGCCCTCGCGCGCTCTCCAAGTCGCCCTGTCGCGCGCGCGCTCTCCAAGTCGCCCTCTCGCGCGCGCGCTCTCCAAGTCGCCCTCTCGCGCGCGCGCTCTCCAAGTCGCCCTCTCGCGCGCGCGCTCTCCAAGTCGCCCTCTCGCGCGCGCGCTCTCCGTCGCCCTCTCGCGCGCGCGCGCTCTCAGTCGCCCTCTCGCGCGCGCGCGCTCTCAGTCGCCCTCTCGCGCGCGCGCGCTCTCAGTCGCCCTCTCGCGCGCGCGCGCTCTCAGTCGCCCTCTCGCGCGCGCGCTCTCTCAGTCGCCCTCTCGCGCGCGCGCTCTCTCAGTCGCCCTCTCGCGCGCGCGCTCTCCAAGTCGCCCTCTCGCGCGCGCGCTCTCTCTCGCCGTCGTGCGCTCTCTCTCGCCCACGCCCTCTCTCTCTCGCCCACGCCCTCTCTCTCTCGCCCTCGCGCCCTCTCTCTCGCCCTCGCGCCCTCTCTCTCGCCCTCGCGCCCTCTCTCTCGCCCTCGCGCCCTCTCTCTCGCCCTCGCGCGCTCTCTCTCGCCCTCGCCGCTCTCTCTCGCCCTCGCCCTCGCGCGCTCTCTCTCGCCCTCGCCCTCGCGCGCTCT
Organism: Chiloscyllium plagiosum; assembly: GCF_037043375.1. Classification (NCBI taxonomy): domain Eukaryota; kingdom Metazoa; phylum Chordata; class Chondrichthyes; order Orectolobiformes; family Hemiscylliidae; genus Chiloscyllium; species Chiloscyllium plagiosum. The sequence goes on from NW_028270154.1 coordinate 10,504,336, forward strand.
CTCTCGCCCTCGCCCTCGCGCGCTCTCTCTCGCCCTCGCCCTCGCGCGCTCTCTCTCGCCCTCGCCCTCGCGCGCTCTCTCTCGCCCTCGCGCGCTTTCTCTCGCCCTCGCCCTCGCGCGCTCTCTCTCGCCCTCGCGCGCTCTCTCTCGCCCTCGCGCGCTCTCTCTCGCCCTCGCGCGCTCTCTCTCGCCCTCGCCCTCGCGCGCTCTCTCTCGCCCTCGCCCTCGCGCGCTCTCTCTCGCCCTCGCCCTCGAGCGCTCTCTCTCGCCCTCGCCCTCGCGCGCTCTCTCTCGCCCTCGCCCTCGCGCGCTCTCTCTCGCCCTCGCGCGCTCTCTCTCGCCCTCGCGCGCTCTCTCTCGCCCTCGCGCGCTCTCTCTCGCCCTCGCGCGCTCTCTCTCGCCCTCGCGCGCTCTCTCTCGCCCTCGCGCGCTCTCTCTCGCCCTCGCGCGCTCTCTCTCGCCCTCGCCCTCGCGCGCTCTCTCTCGCCCTCGCCCTCGCGCGCTCTCTCTCGCCCTCGCGCGCTCTCTCTCGCCCTCGCCCTCGCGCGCTCTCTCTCGCCCTCGCGCGCTCTCTCTCTCGCCCTCGCGCGCTCTCTCTCGCCCTCGCCCTCGCGCGCTCTCTCTCGCCCTCGCCCTCGCGCGCTCTCTCTCGCCCTCGCCCTCGCGCGCTCTCTCTCGCCCTCGCCCTCGCGCGCTCTCTCTCGCCCTCGCCCTCGCGCGCTCTCTCTCCCCCTCGCGCGCTCTCTCTCCCCCTCGCGCGCTCTCTCTCCCCCTCGCGCGCTCTCTCTCCCCCTCGCGCGCTCTCTCTCGCCCTCGCGCGCTCTCTCTCGCCCTCGCGCGCTCTCTCTCGCCCTCGCGCGCTCTCTCTCGCCCTCGCGCGCTCTCTCTCGCCCTCGCCCTCGCCCTCGCGCGCTCTCTCTCGCCCTCGCCCTCGCGCGCTCTCTCTCGCCCTCGCGCGCTCTCTCTCGCCCTCGCGCGCTCTCTCTCGCCCTCGCCCTCGCGCGTTCTCTCTCGCCCTCGCCCTCGCGCGTTCTCTCTCGCCCTCGCCCTCGCGCGTTCTCTCTCGCCCTCGCGCGTTCTCTCTCGCCCTCGCCCTCGCCCTCGCGCGCTCTCTCTCGCCCTCGCCCTCGCGCGCTCTCTCTCGCCCTCGCCCTCGCGCGCTCTCTCTCGCCCTCGCCCTCGCGCGCTCTCTCTCGCCCTCGCCCTCGCGCGCTCTCTCTCGCCCTCGCCCTCGCGCGCTCTCTCTCGCCCTCGCGCGCTCTCTCTCGCCCTCGCGCGCTCTCTCTCGCCCTCGCGCGCTCTCTCTCCCCCTCGCGCGCTCTCTCTCCCCCTCGCGCGCTCTCTCTCGCCCTCGCGCGCTCTCTCTCGCCCTCGCGCGCTCTCTCTCCCCCTCGCGCGCTCTCTCTCCCCCTCGCGCGCTCTCTCTCCCCCTCGCGCGCTCTCTCTCCCCCTCGCGCGCTCTCTCTCCCCCTCGCGCGCTCTCTCTCGCCCTCGCGCGCTCTCTCTCGCCCTCGCGCTCTCTCTCTCACCCTCGCCCTCGCGCGCTCTCTCGCCCTCTCTCCCTCGCCCGCGCCCTCTCTCCCTCGCCCGCGCCCTCTCTCCCTCGCCCGCGCTCTCTCTCCGTCGCGCCCGCGCTCTCTCTCCGTCGCGCCCGCGCTCTCTCTCCGTCGCGCCCGCGCTCTCTCTCCGTCGCGCCCGCGCTCTCCCTCGTGCACGCTCTCTCTCCCCCTCGCGCGCACGCGTACTCTCTCTCTCTCTCCCCCTCGCGCGCACGCTCTCTCTCTCTCCCCCTCGCGCGCACGCTCTCTCTCTCTCCCTCGCGCATGCTCTCTCTCTCTACCTCGCGCGCGCACACTCTCTCTCTCTCTCTCCCTCGTGCGCCCGCACTCTCTCTCTCTCTCGCCCTTGCACGCGGGCTCTCTCTCTCGCCCTCGCGCGAGAGCGCGCGCTCTCTCTCTTTCGCTCTCGCGCAAAAGCACGCGCTTTCCCTCTCTCGCGCGCACGCGCGAACTGTCTCTCCCTCGCGCGCGCGCTCCCTCTCTCGCCGTCTCGCACGAGCGCGCTCTCTCTCGCCCTCACACGAGCGCGCTCTCTCTCGCTCTCCCTCTCTCGGGCTCCCTCTCTGTCGCGCTCTCGCTGTCTCTCGCTGTCTCTCGCGCGCTGTCTCATGCGCTCTCACGCTCTCTCTCGCATTCGCGCACTCTCTTTCATTCGCACATGCGCTCTCTTACCTCTCTCTCGCATGCTCTAGCTCTCTCTCATTCGCTCCTTGCTCGTGCTCTCTCTCATTCACTCCTTGCTTGCTTTCTCTCTCTCTTTCGCACGCTGTCTATCTCTTGCTCTCGTGCTCATTTGCTCCACATGCCATCTCTCTCTCACATGCTCTCTCGCATCCTTTCTCTCTCACTCTCCCACTCACTCTCTCACTATTTCTCTCTCTCTCTTGTGTTCGCTCTTGCGTGCTCCTGCTGTCTCTCTGTCTCTGTCTGTCTCTCTCGCTCGCTCTCTCTCCCGATCTCTTTCATGCTCTTGTGCTCTCTTGCACGCTCTCTCTCACTCGCACACTCTCTTACATGCATTGTCTCTCACTCTCGCAGGCATTCTCTTGCTCTCTATCTCTTTCGTGCGCACTCTCTCTCTCTCTCCGATGCTCGCTCACACTCTTACGGTCTCTCGTGCTCTCTCTTACTCTCGCGCTTTCGCGTGCTCTCTCTCTCGCTCACGGTCTTCCTATCCCTCGCTCTCTCGCATGCGCGCTCTCTTTCCACTTTCTCGCACGCGCGCTCTCTCTCTCACTCTCTGCCTGTCTCTCTCTCACTCGCGCACGCGCTCTCTTTCCTCCCTCTCGCGTGCACACACGCGCATCTGTCTCACGCACTCTCTCTCTCGCTCTCCGCTCTCTTTCTCCCCGCTCTTTCTCTTGTTCACTCCTCACTCGCTTTCTCTCTCTTTTGCACGCTGTCTCTCTCTTGCTCTCGCGCTCGTTTGCTCCGCATGCCATCTCTCTCTCACACACGTGCCATCTCGCTGTCCACTCGCTCTCGCGTGTTCTCTCTCTCGCTATTTCTCTTGCCATTTCTCTCCCTCTCACCCGCGCTCTCCCCCTCCCTCTGTGTCTTCCCCGTCGCCCTCTGTGTCTCTCTCTCTCTCTTTCTTCCTGTTGCTGTCTGTTAACCCTGCGCTTTCCTTCAGTCAGTCTCCGTCTGGATTGGCCTCCCTCCCCCTTGCTCTCGTCCCTCACTTTCTGTTTGTTTTCGGTGCAGGGGAAGCCAGTTGTCACTTTGAGCGTTGTTTTTTTCCGTCCTCTCGGACCCTCAGTCCGCGCCTGTGGGGTCGGTTTGGGCTCTGATTGCTGTTTGTTTTGAATTCCAGCTGTTGGAAGTGAACAAACAATGGGATCAGCAATTCCGGAGCATGAAGCAACAGTACGAGCAAAAGGTGAGGGCCCAGGGCTCGATCGTTCATTCACAAGAATTTGGGGAAAGGTGTGAGGGACCCGCGGAAGTGTGCGGGTGCAGCCGGCAGTTTGAATCTGCTCTGGGCTAACAGGGATGAGCTGGATTTATGGAAACAAATCCTGTCTATGTTGGGAATTGAAAATATGAGCAGAAAATTCTTAGAAATATTTGGACACCATCTTGGATCATAGATTCCATAGTTTGATAGAATCCCGACAGTGTGGAAAGAGGCCATTCAGCCCATTGACTGTGCACCGACCCTGCAAAGAGCATTCCACCCAGACTCACCCCCTCAACACTAATCCCGTAGCTCTGCATTTTCCATGGCTAATCCACCTAACCCGCACCTCACCTTTGGACTGTGGGAGGAAGACGGAAACCCACGCAGACATGGAGGGAATGGGGAATGTGCAAACTCCACACAGTCAAACACCCGAGGTGGAACTAAATCCCTGGACAGCGAAACAGAATTGTATAGGTTTCTATGAGATTCCCCCTCATTCTTCTCAACTCCAGTGAATATGGTCCTAACCATAAGACCATAAGACATAGGAGTGGAAGTAAGGCCATTCGGCCCATCAAGTCCACTCCGCCATTCAATCATGGCTGATGCGCATTTCAGCTCCACTTACCAGCGTTCTCCCCGTAGCCCTTAATTCCTCGAGACAACAAGAATCTATCAATCTCGGCCTTGAAGACATTTAGCGTCCCGGCTTCCACTGCACTCCGTGGCAATGAATTCCACAGGCCCACAACTCTCTGGCTGAAGAAATGCCTCCGCATTTCTGTTCTGAAATGACCCCCTCTAATTCTAAGGCTGTGTCCACGGGTCCTAGTCTCCTCGTTTAACTGAAACAATTTCCTAGCATCCACCTTTTCCAAGCCATGTATTATTTTGTACGTCTCTATTAAGTCTCCCCTTAATCTTCTAAACTCCAACGAATACAATCCCAGTATCCTCAGCCGTTCCTCATATGTTAGACCTGTCATTCCAGGGATCATCCGTGTAACCAGCCCACTCTCCCTTCCTGCCATCGCAGGAATCCGTCTGGGAAACGTTTGCTGTGCTCTCTCCATCAGCAGAACATCCTTCCTAACAAGGAGACCAAACCTACACACACTACTCCCGGGGGTGGTCTCACCAAGACCCTCTGCAATTGCAGGAAGACATTAATGTTGCTCCAAAATGAGATAACGAGAGTCCAGAGACAGTATATTCCTGTTAGGGTGAAAGGGAAGGCTGGTAGGTATAGGGAATGCTGGATGACTGAAGAAATTGAGGGTTTGGTTAAGAAAAAGAAGGAAGCATATTTAAGGTATAGACAAGATAGATCAAGTGAATCCTTAAGAGTATAAAGGCAGTAGGAATATACTTAAGAGGGAAATCAGGAGGGCAAAAAAGGGACATGAGATAGCTTTGGCAAATAGAATTAAGGAGAATCCAAAGGGTTCTTACAAATACATTAAGGACAAAAGGGTAACTAGGGAGCAAACAGGGCCCCTCGAAGATCATCTGTCCACCCCTGAGGCTCCCAGCCTCATTCCTGATGAAGGGCTCTGGCCTGAAACGTTGATTCTCCTGCTCCTCGGATGCTGCCTGACCTGCTGTGTTTTTCCAGCACCACACTCTCAATCCCTGAAAGATCAGCAAGGTGGCCTTTGTGTGGAGCTGCAGAGAATGGGGGAGATACTAAATGAATATTTTGCATCAGTATTTACTGTGGAAAAGGACATGGAAGGTAGAGAAGATAGTGGAATAGATGGTGACATCTTGAAACATGTCTAGATTACAGAGGAGGAAGTGCTGGATGTCTTGAAACTGGTAAACGTTGATAAATCCCCAGGATCTGATCAGGTGTACCCTAGAACTCTGTGGGAAGCTAGGGAAATGATAGCTGGGCCTCTTGCTGAGATATCTGTATCATCAATGGTCACAGGTGAGGTGCCAGAAGACTGGAGGTTGGCAAACGTGGTGTCACTGTTTAAGAAGGGCGGTAAAAACAAGCCAGGGGACTGTAGACCGGTGAGCCTGACCTCGGTGGTGGGAAATTGTTGGAGGGAATCCTGAGGGACAGGATTTACATGTATTTGGAAAGGCAAAGACTGATTTGGAATAGTCAACATGGCTTTGTGCGTGGGAAATCATGTCTCACAAACTTGATTGAGTTTTTTGAAAAATAACAGAGGATTGATAAGGGCAGAGCAGTAGATGTGATCTATATGGACTTCAGTAAGGTGTTCGACAAGGTTCCCCATGGGAGACTGATTAGCAAGGTTAGATCTCATGGAATAGAGGGAGAAGTAACCATTTGGATACAGAACTGGCTCAAAGCTAGAAGGCAGAGGGTGGTGGTGGAAGGTTGTTTTTCAGACTGGAGGCCTGTGACCAGTGGAGTGTCACAAGGATCGGTGCTGGGCCCTCTACTTTTTGTCATTTACATAAATGATTTGGATGCGAGCATAAGAGGTACAGTTAGTAAGTTTGCAGATGACACCAAAATTGGAGGTGTAGTGGACAGCGAAGGAGGTTACCTCAGATTACAACAGGATCTGGACCAGATGGGTCAATGGGCTGAGGAGTGGCAGATGGAGATTAATTCAGATAAATGCGAGGTGCTGCATTTTGGGAAAGCAAATCTTAGCAGGACTTATACACTTAATGGTAAGGTCCTAGGGAGTATTGCTGAACAAAGAGACCTTGGAGTGCAGGTTCATTGCTCCTTGAGAGTGGAGTCACAGGTAGATAGGATAGTGAAGGCAGCGTTTGGTATGCTTTCCTTTATTGGTCAGAGTATTGAGTACAGGAGTTGGGAGGTCACGGTGTGGCTGTACAGGACATTGGTTAGGCCACTGTTGGAATATTGCGAGCAATTCTGATCTCCTTCCTATCGGAGAGATGTTGTGAAACTTGAAAGGGTTCAGAAAAGATTGACAAGGATGTTGCCAGGGTTGGAGGATCTGAGCTACAGGAAAAGGTTGAGTAGGCTGGGACTGTTTTCCCTGCAGCGTCGAAGGTTGAGGGGTGGCCTTATAGAGGTTTATAAAATCATGAGGGACATGGATAGGATAAATAGGCAAAGTCTTTTCCCTGGGGTCGGGGAGACCAGAACTAGAGGGCATAGGTTTAGGGTGAGAGGGGAAAGATATAAAAGAGACCTAAGGGGCAACTTTTTCACGCAGAGGGTGGTACGTGTATGGACTGAGCTGCCAGAGGAAGTAGTGGAGGCTGGTACAATTGCAACATTTAAGAGGCATTTGGATGGGTATATGAATAGGAAGGGTTTGGAGGGATATGGGCCGGGTGCTGACAGGTGGGACGAGATTGGGTTGGGATATCTGCTCGGCATGGACGGGTTGGACCGAAGAGTCTGTTTCCGTGCTGTACATCTCTCTGAGTCTCCCTGTAAAGGCCAACATACCATTTCCCTCCTACACTGCCTGCTGCACCGTCAGTGTTTATTTTCAGTGACTGGTGTGCGAGGGCACTGAGACCTCGCCCTTTCCCAATCTATCGCCATTCCGATAATAATCTGCCTTTTTATGTAGTCACTGTTTAAATACTGGAACATTGGAAGCCAACTTGTGAGCAAGATTTCAAAATTAGAAATATAATAATTAAGAAATCATCTGTTGCTTTTGTGACATGAATTGAGAGATAAATATAGAACCGCAGTAGTATCTCTACCCATTCACAAGAGGAAGATGCTGATTAATGATAACGGTTCAGAGAATGGGGAACTGAGTTCAGCACCGGCTTATTTGTTCAGTTTGAGATTAGACTGATATGAAAATCTCTTTAGTCTCCTAGTTGTAAGAGGTTTGGGTGTTTGCCATCCAGTTTTGTGGCTCAGTGGTTAGCACTGCTGCCTCACGGCACCAGGGACCCGGGTTCGATTCCACCCTCTGTGTGGAGTTGGCACATTCTCCCCGTGTCTGCGTGGGTTTCCTCCGGGTGCTCCAGTTTCGTCCCACAATCCAGAGATGTGCAAGTCAGAGTGAATTGGCCACGAGAAAGTACCCCATAGTGCCCAGCAATATGCAAGCCTTGGGTTAGCCTTGGGCAAAGCAGGATTACAGGGAGAGGGGTGGGTCTGGATTGGATGCTGACTGGAGGGTCAGTGAGGGCCAACTGGCCTGCTTCCCCAGTGAAAGTATCAAGACCCATGTGCCCATGGGAAGTATGCCGTGGGATCCTGAATATTCAGGTGGGGCGTCTATTAAAGGTTCCATCCCTACACAAGCCCAAGCTTCAGTGCCACCACCTTCTGACTCAGGCAAGCCTGCTACGCATTGAGCCACAACTAGGGGTTTAAGTTGTGTGGGTGGGGTCTGCAATGAGCCAGTAAGAAATCCCTGGGGAGCAAAACACAAGCCACTGACCAACAAGCCCTGACGTGGTTCAGGCCTGGAAACAGCGAGTGGGATATTGGCGAGAAAAACAAACTTACCATTTCAACCCTCCAGAAGGACAGGGGAGGGACACCGTCTCCTCCAAACCCACCACATCCTGACTTGGAAACTGTCACTGTTCCTTCAGTGTCGGTCGGTCAAAATCCTGGAACTCCCACCCTCAGGGCATTGTGGGTCTACCATTGTGCTTCACGAAGGGAGCTCACCACTGCCTTTTCAAGGGGTATTTAGGGACGGGCAACAAATCGCAACTTGACCAGCGATGCCCATATCCCAGGAAGGATCAGGGCCTGCTCCAAGACTCAAGTGTTGCTGGCATTTTGTCATCTCTCTCTCTGCCCAGTGCACTCGTCAGTTTGGTTGTCATATTTCTTACAATCCTGAGGTTGTGGTCACTCACCCACCCACCTGTTCCTGGTTAATCCTCATCTTCCCATCAGCCTTAGTGCCTCCTTGCAATAGGCCTCTGAGTGGTCATCCTGGAAACAAACGCAGGTTGTGCCTCATTCTGACGTAGTGCACAGATCAGACTGAATCCCTGTGGCCTCGGGGTACTCTTATGGTCCTAAGTCATCTGGTCCAACAAATCCTTGATCTTGAACGATTTCACTCAGGATGTCTGACCCCTCACCTTCTCTGTCATCTCCCCTGTCCCCGTGCTCCTCTGTACCTGGATATCCTCCTGTCTCTCCCTGACTTTTAGTCGCTGCCCTGTGAGGGGCTGTGTGTTGAGCACCTCGGTCCCTAAACCCTGCAGTTCCACCTGTCAATCCCTTCTTTTTAAAACCTTCCTCTTCGGCCAAACTTGGTCATCGATCCTAACGCCTGCTGGTGGACCCCAATGTCAAATGCCATTTGATAGCTGCCCCTTTCCAAGTGACTCTGGAGTGGGGGATGTTTCATTGCATTAGGTGTGGTATTTACTTGTAATTGTTGTTGTAAAGGTCTGAAAAATCATTGTTTCTAGAATATTCTATTGACTTCCACTGGGTGGCAGCATTTGAAAGGAAAACTCCATTGACACTCCAAAATCACCCAACACCAGGTTATAGTCCAACAGGTTTAATTGGAAGCACTAGCTTTCTGGACACTGCTCCTTCGTCACATGGTTGTGGAATGTCAGATAGCTTTCAGAGCACTGAATTACTGGTGCTTCCAAATAAACATGTTGGACTATAACCTGGTGTTGGGTGATTTTGAACTTTGAGGAGAAAGTGAGGACTGGAGATCAGAGCTGAAAATGTGTTGCTGGAAAAGCGCAGCAGGTCAGGCAGCATCCAAGGAACAGGAGAATCGATGTTTCGGGCATAATTCCTGAAGAAGGGCTCATGCCCGAAACGTCGATTCTCCTGTTCCTTGGATGCTGCCTGACCTGCTGCGCTTTTCCAGCAACACATTTTCAGCTCTGATTTTTAACTTTGTACACCCCAGTCCAACACTTGCTCCTCCACATCATGACTCCCATTAACACTCAATACCATGGAATGCTGTGTTCCCTGAACTTTGCTCACATCAATACAGCATGTGACTAACGTGTGGCACTCTTTAACTAACTCCTCCCTCCCTAACCCGTGTAATATTGACTACAATCACTGGAGATATTTCCTTGGATAGGGGTAGGCCGTGGGACAATTTGATAGTAGCTTCTTGGGAATAATGAGGGGCCTAGCCGAGGGGAGGAGGGTAGGATGAAGCCATTGCAAATAAACAAACACAACATGGAGGTGAAAATCCTTTTCACTCAGCGAGTGCACTGCCTGAAAATGTGGTGGAGGCAGCTTCAAGAGGGGCACTGGGTGGTTATTTGTTTGTTTGATGTGCAGGGACATGGGGAAAGGACAGGTGATTTGCAGTAAGAACCAGAACTGGTGCAGACACGATGGGCTGAATAGCCTCATCCTGTGCTGTAACAATTCTGTGATTCTGCTACAAAAAGTGATAGTGACGTGAAATTAAGGGATAAGGTCAGTATTTATTGTCCTATCCCAGAGGGCAGTTAAGGGTCCAAGCATGTTGCTGTGGGTCTGGAGTCACATGTGGGCCAGGTCAGGTAAGGATGGCAGATTCCTTCCCTAAAGGACATTAGTGAACCAGATGGGTTTTTCCAACAATGGTCATTATTTGGTTTCTAATTCCAGCTAATTATTGAATTCAAATACCACCATCTGCCTTGGCAGGATGCAAACCCAGTCCCCAGGACATTTCCTGGGTCTCTGGATTAACAGGCCAGCGATAATGCGACTAGGACATCACCTCCCCTGGCTCGCTGATGTCCTTCCTTCAGGGAAGGCAACCTGCTGTCCTTACCTGACCTGGCTTCCAGGTGACTCCAAACCCACCACAATGTGATTGACTTGTAATTGCCCGCTGGGAGGGTTTTAACCACCCGCTCCGTTGTCGGGAAGCACACTGAGATGCCTTTTGAAGGAAGGAAGATGAGGGAGTGGCCAGCTAACACTGACTTTTGCCAGGAATACAGAACAGGACTGCTGGCTGGTTCTGGTAAATGTTCTCCATCTGGTTCCAGATTGTGGAGCTGAGGCAGCGATTGGCCCGGTCCCAGAAGGAGCTGAGTGAGCGCGAGAATGGCTACGAAGAGAAACAGAGGGACTTCGACAGGAAGTTACTGCTGGCCAAGTCAAAGATTGAGAGTGGAGAGGTACAGAGTTTCTCAGGCTGCACTGTGCACCCGCAGCGTAAGGAAGGAGAGCAGGGCTGGACTATAAGGCTCCGCGAGTGGATCCTTCCCTTCATTCAGACTGTGTGGCTGATGGTCAATCTCCATCAGACTTCCAGTCCACCCTTCATATCCCATGATTGTCCGAATGCCCAAACATCCATCTACCCCAACATTGAATATATTCAACAATGGGTGTCCCCATAATCCTTGGGGTTGAGACTTCCAGAAGTTCACAGTCCTCTGTAGAAACATTTTCTCCTCTTTAGACCAAAGTGATTTTCCCTTTCTCCTCCGGCCGCAGCCCTCCACGTTCAAGATTCCCCAGCCGGGGAGAAACCATATTAGTGTTGAGCTCTCTCCGAATTGTGTCTGTTTCAAAGAGATCGCTTCATCTCTGTTCTGGACATTATAGGTCCAATTTGCTCAGCCACTCCCCTGAAGACAATTCTCTATCCCAGGAAACGATCTCCTGAAATACTGTTATATTATTTCCAAGGTATTATAACGTTCTTAAACACAAATATTCAAAATCTTTCACAGTAAAGGAAGGCATAAACGTTTGTTTAACATCTCTGCTATTTCCTCATTCCCCAGGATTATTTCCCTATTTCTGCCTCGGAGGGATCAATATTTATTTTGGCTACTCCCCTCTTTTTTTAAAAAACATTTATCTGTTATTTTTGTTTCCAGCTAGTTGACACTCATTCTATTTTTCTGCCCTTTACTAACTGTTGGTGATTGGTGTCTAAAACATTCCTAATCTTCAGATGTCCTATTGTTTTTATAAATGTGAAAATGCTCTACTTTTAATCAAATGCTATCCTTAACGTCCCCTGGAAAGCACTGCTAGATTTTCATGCTGAGCTGTTTTGCTTTTATGCAATAGATTTTATTGCATATTTTGAACCATGTCTTTTTACAGTCCTCACTATTTACTGCCATTCCTATTTTCAGTCCATTTACCCCCATCATTCCCTTGAAATTGGCTTTGTATCAGTTTGAAATTCACGTTCACCCTCTCAGGAGATGGGCAGTTGTTTTTAATCGGGGGTAAAACTTGAGCCTGTGTGATTTCCTGCAAAGGACAAAGTGAGGACTTTGATGAAGGGCTTATGCCCGAAATGTCGATTCTCCTGCTCCTCGGATGCTGCCTGACCTGCTGTGCTTTCCCAGCGCCACACTTTTCAACTCTGACTCTCCTGTAAAACCAACAAAGTTCAGAAACAAGTTGGAGAACAAGTCTTGCCAGAGTGGACAAGCCAGATGATTTGTATTTCTGTAAATTATTTCACCATCACAGGGGCTAGATATGTTGTTCTCTCACTCTCCCACACTCACTCTCTATTCTGCACACCCTCCCTCTCTCACTCCCTTCCCTCTCTGTCTTGTATGTGCAGCGTCTTCTTCTGAAGTTATGGGCCAATGATTTCCTGACTACTTTATTTGCTTGTTCACTTTCTTCGCTCACTCTCTGGTCGTTTCAGTGTCCCTTCGCTACACAACACAGTCATTCGCTTTGTCAGAGGTGCTGGATAAATGGGACTGCAGCCAGCGACTGAGAATCCTTTATCTGTCTCCATGTTTGTCCTTCAGAGCGAGAAGGAGAGGTGTCTAGCAGAGATGAAGGAGCTGAAACAGAGGAACCAGTGTCTGCAGAACCAGCTCCTGCCCCTCACCAAACAGCGGGAATACCAGGAAAAGGAAATTCAGCGTCTCAACAAGGTCAGGCACCAGCCTCCTTGGGTAACCCTTGGATCCAGGAATGCCCACACACACACACCCCCACCCACACACACACACACACACACACACACACACATACACACACACGTATTCATGTACATACACGCGTGCGCGCGCACATGTGTATACGTTCGTGTACATGGACGCATGCACATGGGTACACATACATGGGCGCACACATGTGTACACATGGACATGCACACACGTGCGTAAACGCGCACAGCCAATTTTCCCAGCTAATTTCAGTCCTGTCACTGACAGCCCTCTGTTTCTTCCCTAGGCCTTGGGTGAGGCTCTCGCTGCACAGCCATCGAGCCCACAGCCGGTTCTGTTCAGCAACACCAGTGACTCGTGTATGAGTGCGAGGAGGACTGAGCTCCTCACCCAGATCGAGGTGCTCAAGCAGCAGGTGAGTAGATAATCCCAAACTCCTTTCTTTGTCCTGTATTTTTCTATTGGTGTTCCAGCGGCCACCTCTTGTTGCTTCAGCCCTGTGCCCCTGCCAGGCTCACCCTTAAACCCCTCTCTGTCTCTCCAAAATCTTCTCTGAAAATTGTTTGGGAGCTAGGAGAATGGACAGGCCTTCCAGCTGTCAGGTTGTGAGGAGCAGTGTCCCCCGTTCCCTGGAATCCACGCGGAGTACTCGGTACAGTCTGTGTTGCAGACAGAAGCAGCAAAGGGTCACAGAATCAGGGGAATGAACCATGCTGGAGGGAGTTCAGTGTTGGGGACAAGTCTCCAGTAACTGATGCTGCACACGCACACACGTGCATATCCAAGTAAAGGCCCACATCTTTATAGAGGGATTGATTTTATTCTTTTACTCCAATCACATAGAACATAGAACAGTACAGGCCCTTCAGCCCTCAATGTTGTGCTAGCCTTTTATCCTATTCTAAGATCAGACTAACCTACATGCCCTTCATTCGTGGTATTAACTTCTATGTGCCTATCCAAGAGTTGCTGAAATGTCCCTAATGTATCTGACTCTATCACCACCGCTGGTAGTGCATTCCACACACCACCACACTCTGTGTAAAGAACTGACCTCTGATATCTCCCCAAACCTTCCTTCCATCACCTTAAAATTATGGTCCCTCACGATGGACATTTCTGCCCTGGGAAAAAGCATCTGGCTATCCACTCTATCTATGCCTCTCAACATCTTGTATGCCTCTATCAAGTCACCTCTCATCCTTCTTCGCTCCAATGAGAAAAGCCCTAGCTCCCTCAACCTTTCTTCGTAAGACATACCCTCCAGTCCAGGCAGCATCTGGGTAAATCTCCTCTTTACCCTCTGGAAAGCTTCCACATTCTTTCTATAATGAGGTGACCAGAACTGAACACACTATTCCAAGTGTGACCTAACCAGAGTTCTACAGAGCTGCATCTTAAACTCGCGGCTCTTAAACTCAACCCCCTGCTGATGAAAGCCAACACGCCACATGCCTTCTTAACAACCCTATCAACTTGGGTGACAACTTTGAGGGATCTATGGACAAGGGTCCCAAGATCCCTCTGTCCCTTCCACTTCCTCATCCAAATCATTTATAAAAATCTCAGAGCAGAGGGCTCCCTGCGGAACACCTTGCAGTTGAGAGTCGAGTGTGTAGTGCTGGAAAAACACAGCAAGCCCCATTCCTGATGAAGGGCTTATGCTTGAAACGTCGATTCTCCTGCTCCTCGGATGCTGCCTGACCTGCTGTGCTTTTCCAGCACCACACTCTCAACTGTGATCTCCAGCATCTGCAGTCCTGACTTTCTCCCAGCTCATTCCATACACGTCCCACCCTCTGCATGAAAAGGATGCCCCTTAGTTCCCGTTTTAAATCTTTCCCCTCTCGCCTTTGGCCTATGCCCTCTAGTTGGGGGCTCCCCCCCACCCCACACCACCCTGGGGGAAAGACCTGGGTTATTCCAAGGTGTCCCCCTTCACCAGGGAGAGATTGCCTGCTCCCCTTCCCCGGAGCTGGCTGGGAGCTGGGGATCGAGCCATCAGGGAGGGAGCTGATGCGACCTGGAATAAGAAGGGGCTTGCCTCCCAACAGCAATGAGCTTTCTGCCTCCTCAGGTGAAAATATTTGAAGAGGATTTTCAGCGGGAGCGCAGTGACCGAGAGCGGATGAACGAGGAGAAAGAAGAGCTGAGGCAGAAACTCGAGAAAGTTCAAACACAGATGACGTTGTTGAACACGCAGGTACACTGTGATGGGGACACCCTCCCCATTCTCTCTCTCTCTCTCTCTCTCTCTCTCTCTTCCTCTCTTTAGTTAAAAATCACACACCACCAGGTTATAGTCCAACAGGTTTATTTGGAAGCACTAGTTTTTGGAGTGCTGCTCCTTCGACAGGTGGTTGTGGAGAATAAGATCGTAGGACACAGAATTTATAGCAAAAGATCAAAGTGTCATACAACTGATACAATGTATTGAACAGACCTAGATTGCTGTTAAGTTTTTAATCACTTAGAATGGGGATGCAGGTTTCCGTTCATTAATACATAAGTCCCAGAACTTCTTTCAAGTGGTAGAGGGTTGTTTTTCAGACTGGAGGCCTGTGACCAGTGGAGTGCCACAAGGATCGGTGCTGGGCCCTCTACTTTTTGTCATTTACATAAAGGATTTTGATGCGAGCATAAGAGGTACAGTTAGTAAGGTTTACAAAATTATGAGGGGCATGGATAGCATAAATAGGCAAAGTCTTTTCCCTGGGGTTGGGGAGACCAGAACTAGAGGGTATAGGTTTAAGGTGAGAGGGGAAAGATATAAAAGAGACCTAAGGGGCAACTTTCTGGTCGGCATGGACAGGTTGGACCGAACAGCACTGTTTCCGTGCTGTGCATCTCTATGACTCTATACGTCACAGTCCCGAGAAAACTTCAGGTTTCATTTAAAAAAAAGTGTCATCTCAGCTCAGACAATGCATTAAAGGTGTGAGCTCAGAGTCTGTCTGTATTCCAATCTTGAGTCAAACTGGTTCTGTTTCCAAAGTAGGAATTTATAAAGTGTCTCATGGATTATAAAAAATATTGACTGCCTACAGACAGTGCTTTTTGAACAAAATAGAATGTATTTGCAAATACCATTCTGCAAATGCAAATTCACCCCATAGACTTACGTGTGTGTGTGTGTGTGTGTGTGTGCGTGTGTGTGTGCCTAAATATGTAGTGCAGTAGGGTCACCTGTAGTGTGACATGAACCCAAGGTCCCGGTTGAGGCCCTCCCTATGGGTATGGAACTTAGCTATCAGCCTCTGCTCGGCCACTTTTCGCTGCTGCCTGTCCCGAAGTCCACCTTGGATGATGGTCACCCGAAGGTCCGAGGTGGAATGTCCCAGACCGCTGAAGTGTTCCCTGTGTGGGAGGGAACAGCACTGTCCGGCAACTGTTGCGCGGTGTCCGTCCATCAGTTGTTGTAGAGTCGGCTCAGTTTCCCCAGTGTACCATGGATGTGAGTGTGGGTGGGATGTTCTTCAGAGGGTCGGTGTGAACCTGATGGCCCGAATGATCTGCTTCCATACTGTAGGGAGTCTATGAATATCCCAAAGAAAGTCATTAAACCCTGGAGGTTTTACTCCTGTGATTTCCCACTGCCTAGCCCCATGTCCGATCTCCCATCTCCAACGAACGCGAGCCAGTAAGCGTTAAACAGTGAGAAACAAACACTACTGGTTTTTGTTTTGGATTTCCCCTTCCCACTCCCTTTCCGACATAGTCATCCTCGGCCTGCTCCATTGCCACAGTGAATCCGACCGCACATTGGCGGAACAACACCTTATCTTCTGCCTGGGGCAGCCTACAGCCCATAGGACTCAACATTGAGTTCTCCAATTTCAAATAATCTCCCTCCCCAGCCCCTGACTCCCTTTCCAGACCCTCCCGCTGCTCCCATTGACCAACCAGGTCGTACACTCTACCTGTCTTCACTTGTCCCCAGTTCACTGTTCCCCACCCCCCCCCCAAAACCCCCTTTTATCTGCAGCTCCCCTTACCCCCACCCCCAGTGCTGAGGAAGGGTTACACTCGAAACGTTGACGTCTCCACCTCCTGGTGCTCCCTGTCCTGCTGTGTTCTCCCAGCCTCCTTGTCTACCAAGGACCCTTTCCCCTTCTTTCACTGCGGATTTCATTCCTGGGCACTCTCACACTGTAACTCAAGAGACTCAATGCAACAATTTCTGAGCTCCCACCTGTCGGGGTGTGTGTGCGTGTGTATCACTCAGTTATTTGTTCAGGGGACTTTTCATTCGCATAGCGCCTATCACAGTCTTGGAGCACCTGACAACCAAAGTAGCACAATATTTCTGGAAGTGCGGTTGTCATTGGGAAATGTGGCTGCCGCGGTTGCACGGATGTGACTGTTAATCCAGAGACCCAGGGAATGTTCTGGGCTCCTGGGTTCGAATCCCACTGCAGCAGAGGGTGGAATTTAAAATCAATAAAAATCTGGAATTAAGAACCTAATTGATTGTTGGGGGAAGAAAAGCCATCTGCCTCCCAAGTGTCCATTAGGGAGGGGAAACTCCCATCTTTACCTGGTCTGGTCTACTCGTGACTCCAGTATTGTGCTTGACTCCTCACTGCCTTCTGGGTAATTAGGGCTGGGTAATAAATGCTGACCTCGCCAACGGTGCTGACATCCTGGGGGTGAATAAACGAACCTCTGTTGGTTAAAGGGCAAATATTTGCAGGATGCACTTGGCCGCGCACAAGCGAACCATGGGATCTTTCCATACTTACCTAAGAGGGCCCTTAAGATTCTTACCTAACTGGGTCTTGATACCCACACCCTCAGCCTCCGAGGTGGAGTTGTTCCCCACGAGGCCACACACACACTCTCCGGGAGTGATGATCTAACCCAGGCTTGCACTCCCAGTGCAGCCCGGAGCGAGCCCTGCACCCTCTCTGAGGTGACGCCTTCCTGATGTGAGGTTGAACTGATGCTGTGTCTGACCGCTCAATTAGACACGACTGATCCCGCTACCTCTGTCTCAAAGAGCAGCAGGATCCAGAGCCAAGATTCACCCCTTGACCAATGTTGCTAAAAGATTTTTACCAGATGTTTGTGGGAGCTTGCTGTGCACAAATCCACTGTTGTGTTTCCTACTTTGCAATGTTAATTACAAGTCAAAAAAAAACTACTTGGTCGATTCTGAGGGATATCCTGTGATTTGTGAAAGACGCTATCGAAATGTAAGTTTAAACCTTTGCTGAAAGCAGACATTGTGGTTTTTGGTCTTTCCCTTATCAGAATGAGGGGGAAACAGACGGGTTGAAGAGACACCGCTGTGTATGTAGCCTGCTGGTTGGCTGGGCCCTCATTGGCATGGTGACGCACAAGAACAGTTAACTGTCAGTCTTAATCGTAGGTTACAGGGTAAAGGCAAGAAAATGGTGGAACAGGCTCGAGGGGCCGAATGGCTTACTCATGTTCCTATTTCTTAGACTTTTATAGTCTTAATTCTCACGCCAGACTGATAGATTCTGATTGGTCCAGGTGTTACCATGGGAATGCAGATACACGTTTGTTCTTTCTCTCTATCCATGAGCACTGCCACAGGAGGTCTGCTCCACAGGTGCCTGGTCCTTGGGGCCAGTTCCTTGATGCTCGGCCCAGAAGCATTCTGGGTGAGGTTTACCCAGCAGCTCTCTCTAGGGTAGTTGATCCGGCCTTAGCTGCAGTGTGGGAGGATTTGTCTTTGCAAAAATACTGCTCCTCTTAACACGCTCCTCCTGCCAGCCTCTGGGATTGGTGCTGCTTTTCGTTGGTACTGCTGCCTGCCTTCACTCAAACTAACCCAATTCCCAAACTCTGCAACTGTTTCCCAATGCATCTGGAGCTTCTGCCATCTGTGTGTCTCTCTCTCTCTCTCTCTTCAGCAAACGTTTCTGTGTCTGTCTATTTCTCTTCTCTCTTTCATGTTTTCTCTTTCTCTCTCTTTCTCTGTCCTGCACTCTCTCTGTCTTCGTCCTCCCCCTCTGTCTTTCTCTTCCTCTCTCTCTTTCTCTCTCGCCCTCTTTTTCTTCCTCTCTCCCACCCTCCCTGTCTTTCTCCTTCTCTCTCCCCTTCTCTCATTCTCTTTCTTTCTATCTTTCTCCCTCTCTCTTACATCGATTTCTCTTTTTCTCTCTCCCTCCCTCTCCCCTCTCTCTTTCTCTCTCCCCTCGCTCTCTTTCTCTTGTTCACTCACTCTCTCAATACGTGTCTCTCTCTCTCTCTGTCTCTCTATCTAGCTCTGTGCACCATGCACCACCCTCACTGTCTGTGTGTACCTGTACCTGTCTCCTTGTTTCGTTCCCTGTCGTAGTTGGGTCGCTGATAAACCTCTGCAGGATTTTGAATGGTTTACTGGGCGAGTACACCCCTCCCCCCCCACCAGGGTACACCTCCCTCCCCCCCCACCCACCCGTCCCCAGGGTACACCTCCCTCCCTCTCTCCCTCCCCCCCCTACCCACCCGTCCTCAGGGTACACCTCCCTCTCCCCCCACGCACCCGTCCCCAGGGTACACCTCCCTCTCCCCCCACGCACCCGTCCCCAGGGTACACCTCCCTCTCCCCCCACCCACCCGTCCCCAGGGTACACCTCCCTCTCCCCCCACCCACCCGTCCCCAGGGTACACCTCCCTCCCTCTCCTGAGTCTGACATTTGAGTTTTGTCTCTGGATCCGCTCTCACTGACTCCTGTGCCTGTCTGCTTGTCTGCTCGCAGCTGCTGAAAGTTCTCTTGTCTGCTCTCTCTCTCAGCTGAGAATCTATCAGGAAGATTATCAGAAGGAGAAGTTGGAGAAGGAAAAAATTCAGAGGCTGCTGAAGCATCAGAAACAGGTATTGACCTGCCGTTGGGAGTGGGCAGTGCCTGACTAGATGGGAATTGGGGTTCAACAGTCCATCTTGGAGTCACATAGGAGACCATTCACTTCCTCGTGCCTGCTGTGTCATTCACTGAAATCTAACCGAGTGCAGATTCCTCAAACATATCTCTATTCGACCCTTCTTCATCCCTTTGTTTTATTGATTGATTTCTGTTATTCAAAGACCTGTGGGTGCTGGAGGTCTGAAACTATCCCAAACAGAAATTGCGAGAGAAACTCAACAGGATTTGGCAGCTTCTATTCAAAACGGTTCCTGCTGAGGTGGCAAATCAGATCTGCAATGAAAACTCTGTTTCTTTCTCCCCAGATGCTGCCAGACTTGCTGAGCTTCTCCAGCACACACCCTCTGATTTCCAATGCACCCATCATTTGCCTTTGCTCAAGGTGGATTCCAAATTCCTTGCCCTTTCCTCCGTGGAGCTGTTTCCTGATCTGACTCCCTTTAAATCGGCTGCTCCTTTCAGCCGGAATTCCGCCACACAGCGAGTGATGCGTCTGTCTCTTTCTTTGTTGTGTTGGCTGCGCAACAAACCAGCAAGAGAAACATTAAATAAGACCCCAACATATTAAATAAAGGTCTTTCTCTGTGCTGCTGAGAGTGGAATGGAGCAGATACTAAACTACCCTGCGCTGCCAATGTTTCACTGACTTGCCTTAACCTTCTCTTGCTAACTTGCCAGTCCACAAGAACACACACTAACTCTTTCCCTGGTGACAAATTTTACAGGATAGGGCCAGACATAACCTGCCTGATACTGACTATCGGGAACCTCTTTGAGGGTCTCTCAAAAAAATAACATTTGGATAAACACTTAAAATGCCATAACACTTGAGGTGATGAGCCCAGTGTGGGCAAGTGGGACTAGTGTAGATAGTAGAGTGACAGTACAGACTTGATTGGCCGAATGGCCTTTTATCATCTAACCCCACAACTTAGCCATTTGAGCTAACAAGTCTGCACTGTCCCTCCAAAGAGCAATCCATCTAACCTGCACCTCTTTGGATTGTGGGAGGAAACCCATGCAGACACTGGGAGAATGTGCAAACTCCACACAGTCACCTGAGGCTGGCATCAGTCCCTGGTTCCTGGCGCTGTGAGGCAGCAGTGCTAAACACTGAGCTAACATGCCACCCATCTTCTGTACCTGATTCTATGACCAGGTGTAGCTCAGTGGCTGATGCCCTGGCATCATTCGAGTCACAGGTGTGTGGGATCACGTCTTACCAATGACTCAAGCAAGTGCTCCCTGCTGAGGGAGTGCCACACTGTTGGAGGGTCAGTGCTGAGGGAATGCCGCACTGTCGGAGGGTCAGTGCTGAGGGAGTGCCACACTGTCGGAGGGTCAGTGCTGAGGGAATGCCGCACTGTTGGAGGGTCAGTGCTGAGGGAGTGCTGCACTGTCGGAGGGTCAGTGCTGAGGGAGTGCAGCACTGTCGGAGGGTCAGTGCTGAGGGAGCGCCGCACTGTCGGAGGGTCAGTGCTGAGGGAGTGCCGCACTGTCAGAGGTTCAGTGCTGAGGGAGTGCTGCACTGTCGGAGGGTCAGTGCTGAGGGAGTGCTGCACTGTCGGAGGGTCAGTGCTGAGGGAATGCCGCACTGTCGGAGGGTCAGTACTGAGGGAGTGCTGCACTGTCGGAGGGTCAGTGCTGAGGGAATGCCGCACTGTTGGAGGGTCAGTGCTGAGGGAGTGCTGCACTGTCGGAGGGTCAGTACTGAGGGAGTGCCGCACTGTCAGAGGGTCAGTACCGAGGGAGTGCCGCACTGTCAGAGGGTCAGTACCGAGGGAGTGCTGCACTGTCGGAGGGTCAGTGCTGAGGGAGTGCCGCACTGTTGGAGGGTCAGTACTGAGGGAGTGCCGCACTGTCAGAGGGTCAGTACTGAGGGAGTGCCGCACTGTCGGAGGGTCAGTGCTGAGGGAATGCCGCACTGTCGGAGGGTCAGTGCTGAGGGAGTGCCGCACTGTCAGAGGGTCAGTGCTGAGGGAATGCCGCACTGTCCGAGGGTCAGTGCTGAGGGAGTGCCGCACTGTCCGAGGGTCAGTGCTGAGGGAGTGCCGCACTGTCGGAGGGTCAATGCTGAGGGAGTGCCGCACTGTCGGAGGGTCAGTGCTGAGGGAGCGCTGCACTGTCGGAGGGTCAGTGCTGAGGGAATGCCGCACTGTCGGAGGGTCAGTGCTGAGGGAGTGCCGCACTGTCAGAGGGTCAGTGCTGAGGGAGTGCCGCACTGTCGGAGGGCCAGTACTGAGGGAGTGCCGCACTGTCGGAGGGTCAGTGCTGAGGGAGTGCCGCACTGTCGGAGGTGTTAACATTTCCAGTGACGGATTAATACCATCCCCAGTGGCGACACACGGACTGGTAACAATTCAACTCCAGGCAGGAGCCTTCCTTTAACTTGGGCTGGAGCTGGACCAGGGAGTGAAAGGGACGTGTTTGGTTTTCTTTGCTGTACATTCGATCCTGTCAGTCGGATATCGAGATGTGGCCGGCACTTTGTGAAAAACAGCTGGTTCTCTGGAAATGTCGCAAAACGTCGTCATGTCTTTTTGGAATGGATTACTTGGTCGTTTATAGGGAATTGTTGGGATCTTGCTGTGCACCAGTTGGTCATGATGTTTCCCACATTGTTTCAGAAAGGCATGTTCCATTGACTGTATGTGGTCTTGTGGGACACGTTGGGATGGTGATGGCGGCTATAGAAGTGAAGGTGTGTTTTGAATGAATGTGGCCCCAGCCCCCCCCCCCCGTTGTGTGTCAAGGACACGGTGGGAGCTCTCGCTCACTTTGGTCTTTGTGGGTTTTGCAGGTTGCGGGTGACAGGAGGCCATCGGACCCACCAGCTGGAGCCCCCGGGCCGTACTGCCCCCCTCCATACCAAATCCAATACCCACCCCTCCCCCACCCCACCGCTGGCTTTGGGGGTTATGACTGGCAGATTCACTACCCACCTGCTGGACCCGGGGCACATGCCCAATTCCGAGGGGTAGGTATGAGACAGCAGCTCTTTAGAGTCACCATGTCTCTCACTTGCTCTCTCTCGTTCTCTCTCTCTCCCCCTCGTTCTCTCTTTCGCTCTCTTGCTCTCGCTCTCTCTCTCTCTCTCGTTCTCGCTCTCTCTCCCTCTCCCTCTCCCTCGTTCTCTCTCTTTCTCCCTCGTTCTCTCTCTTCCTCTCTCGTTTTCTCTCTCTCCCTCTCCCTCGTTCTCCCTCTTGCTCCCATTCTCTGTCTCTCCCTCGTTTTCTCTGTCTCGCTCTCGTTGTCTAACTCTCATTGTCTCGTTTTCTCTCTCTCTCTTGCGTTCTCTCTCTCTCTCGTGTTCTCATTCTCGCTCTCGCTCTTGCTCTCTTTGCCACTCTGTCCCTCTTGCTGTCTGTTCTCTCTATCCTGCTGTCTCTTCCTTTTTTCTCTCGTTCTCTCTCCCCTTCCTCTCTCTGTGTATGTCTGTCTCTCTCTCTCTCTTTACTATCTTTCTCTCTCTCTCCCCGCTCTCTCACTCCCCTCCTCCATCCCTCTCTTTTATCCCCCCCATCATTCGCATTGTTTTTTATTGTTTATGTTAATTGCAGTCGGAGTTTCCCTGGAATGCTGCATTCCCAGCCGCACGGAGTCCACACGCTGCAGGGACAGATCGGCCCAAGGCTGATGGAAAAGGTGAGCCCTCGTTGAGTGACGGATGGATTGAAGTCAGACCCTCACTCACTTCACACCGGCCTGTGGGCCACCCCTAGACACAAACTCAGTACAACTACACTGAGGGAGTGCCACACTGTCGGAGGATCAATACTGAGGGGTGCCGCACTGTCCGAGGGTCAGTGCTGAGGGAGTGCCGCACTGTCGGTCGGTCAGTGCTGACGGAGTGCTGCACTGTCAGAGGGCCCGTACCGAAGGAGTGCCGCACTGTCGGAGGATCAGTGCTGAGGGAGTGCCGCACTGTCAGAGGGTCAGTGCTGAGGGAGTGCCGCACTGTCGGAGGGTCAGTGCTGAGGGAGTGCCGCACTGTCAGAGGGTCAGTGCTGAGGGAGTACCGCACAGTCGGAGGGTCAGTGCCAAAAGAGTGCCGCACAGTCAGAGGACCAGTGCTGAGTGGGTGCCGCACTGCCGGAGATTCAGTGCTGAGGGAGTGTTTGAGTTGGAGGGACTGTCTGAGGGTACAGCACATTCCTGCAGGCACCAGCACCTGAACGTAAGGTTTACTTGACCCATTAAAGTGAGTCATAAAGATCCCATGACATTATCGTGTGAGAATAAATCCTCCTGGCGTCATGGCCAATCACTGTCTTCCTCAACCAACATTCTGGATACACATCCACCTGGGTCACTTATCCCATTGTTCACTGTGGCAGCTCACTGTGCACCAACTGGGTCCAGGCTTCACAACAATCTCCGTCTTTCAAATACTTCATTGGTTGGGAAGTGCATTCTGAGACCAGGAAAGGCGCCATCAAAATGAAAATCACCTTGTTGCTTTCTTCCTGTTCCTGATGTGTTCCCCGGAGTGAAAGGAGAAAGTTTGTAGGAACAGGCGACTGTGGGGGTGGAGTGGGGAGGGGTGATCTCTTCGAGTTGGCAAAGGCCGAATGGCCTGTACTGTGCGGTAATTTTCTCAAAGTGTGGCGCTGGAAAAGCACAGCCGGTCAGGCAGCATCCGAGGAGCAAGAGAGTCGACATTTCAGGCTTAAACCCTTCATCAGGACTGGGGAGGGAGAAGGGGGTGCTGAGAAATAAGTAGGGGGTGCGAAGGGGGGGTTGGTGCTGAGGGGAAAAGGGTGTGCGATGGTGATAGGTAAATGCAGATAGGAGGTGGTTGTGACAGGAGTCAGTGGGGAGGGTGGAGCCGATAGGTGGGAAGGAGAATGGACAGGTAGGACACGTCAGGAGGGCGGTGCTGAGTTGGAGGGTTGGATCTGGGATGGGCTGAGGGGAGGGGAGATTTGGAAACTGGTGAAATCCGTGTTGAGGCTGTGTGGTTGATAGCCCTTACCCCTTATTCCCATCCCCCCACACACACACACACCCACCCACACATTCCTGATGAAGAGCTTATGCTCGAAACATC
Organism: Chiloscyllium plagiosum; assembly: GCF_037043375.1. NCBI lineage: Eukaryota > Metazoa > Chordata > Chondrichthyes > Orectolobiformes > Hemiscylliidae > Chiloscyllium > Chiloscyllium plagiosum. The sequence goes on from NW_028270154.1 coordinate 10,528,549, forward strand.
GATTCTCCTGCTCCTCGGATGCTGCCTGACCTGCTGCGCTTTTCCAGCACCACACTCTCAACTCTGATCTCCAGCATCTGCAGTCCTCACTATCTCCTGCGGTCAGTCAGATGGGCTTTTATGAATCGTTTGGGGAGAGAGAGTGAGTGTTGGATATTTGCACAAAGCGGCTGAAACTGAACAGTCTCATCTCCCAGAGGCTCTGGACTTTTCAATCAATAACTGATGTTTGTCATTGCACAGGGAGTCTGTAACAGTGACAGAGCACACTGTCCAGAGGGATTGAGACAAACAGGTTGTACTTTGTCACTGGTAACCTGCCCTGGCATAGGCGTTGCTGTGTCTCAGGCTGAGCAGATTGTTAAAACCTGCACTGTCAGCCTCTGCTTAAAGCATTTAACCCAAAAACATCCCAACAAGGAATAGAGTTTCCCAATTCCCAGCACCTCTCCTACTTCAACAGGCACTTTTAAAAGTTTAATCTGTCACTGGTCATTGGTAAAATGTGCAGCACTTGTTAAATCCCCAGTAAAAGAAACAAACAACTGCATTTATATAGCACCTTTCACCACCTCTGTGTCCCAGAGGGTTTTACGAGCAGTGGAGTACTTTTGCAGTTTCTTTGCCGTTGGAATGTGGGGGGATCCAATTCCCATTTGTCCACAGACGTCAATGTGATATGACCACAGAATTGTCTCAGCACAGAGATAAGCCATTCAGTCTATCACGCCTGCACTGGTTCTCCCCCCAGTGCCAATCTCCTGCCTTTCCCCCATATCCCCCCACATCATTTCTATCCAAATAAACATCCGGTGTCTCCGTTGAACCTGCCTCCGCCACATTTCCAGACAGAGAGTTCCGGACTCTAACTACTCATTGGGTGCGAGAGATTTTGCTTACATAAACCTTACTTTGTTTGCGTGTACAGTCATAGATATGTCCAGTACAGAAACAGACCCTTTGGCCCAACCCGTCCATGCCTACCCAGATATCCCAACCTAACCAAGTCCCATTTGCCAGCACTTGGCCCATATCCCCCTAAACCCTTCCTATTCATATCTCCATCCAGATGCCTTTTAAATGTTGTAATTGTACCAGTCTCCACCATTTCCTCTGGCAGCACATTCCATATTCGCACCACCCTCTGTGTGAAAACGTTGCCCCTTTAGGTCTCTTTTATATCTTTCCCCTCTCACCCTAAACCTATGCCCTCTAGTTCTGGACTCCCCCACCCCAGGGAAAAGACTTTGTCTATTTACCCTATCCATGCCCCTCATAATTTTATAAACCTCTATAAGGTCACCCCTCAGCCTCCGACGCTCCAGGGAAAACAACCCTAGTCTTCAGCCTCTCCCTATAGCTCAAACCTCCCAACCCTGGCAACATCCTTGTAAATCTTTTCTGAATCCTTTCAAGTTTCACAATATCCTTCCGGTTGGAGGGAGAGCAGAATAACACAGTATTCCAAAAGTGGCCGAACCAATGTCCTGTAGAGCAGTAACATGACCTTCCACTTCCAAGGAAATCATTTGAAACCTATGCCCTCTTGATCCTATCTCTTTACAAAGCAGGAGCTGTGTCTTCCTATCCCCTATCATCAGTCTGCTCATCATTTGGTAAACCTCTCTCTGATCTCCCCCGAGTCCTCCTGTCTCCAAGGAGAACAAACCCAGCCTCTTCAATCTATGATGGGGCTCTTTGGCCCATTGAGTCTGTACTATCCAAGATATACCAGTACGAATACTAGCCCCACTTTTCCACACTAGGCCTGGAGCCTTGAGTGTTATGTCGTAACCTCGGGGATGTTTCTCATTCCTGGAACCATTGTTGGAATACGCTTCTCAGCCCTCTCCAATGCATTTACAACTTCCCTATAATGTGGGACCCACAACTATACACAAGACTCCAGCTGAGGTCTTAACAAGTGTCTTATACAACTTCAACATCACCTCCTTGCGCTTGCATGGTCTGACCCTGTTAATCAGAACACTGGGGGGTCATTAGAAAGGTTCTCACCAACAGCCTCCGTGAGAATGCTGACAATGAAAATACCAAGGCAGATATCAGAGGAGGTTTCCTGACTCTGTCTCCCACAGGGCGCCATAGAAATGAAGGACAAAGGGCATTCCTCAAGGCAGGCAGGAGTCGGACCTTTGAACCAGACACTCCAGGTTCAAGTCACACTCAAGGACTTGACAGACCAGGACTGTGGCCAAACCAATTGAGGGTCAACTTGTAAATCCTTCTGACATTAGGGTGGCACGGTGGCTCAGTGATTAGCACTGCTGCCTCACAGAGTCAGGGACTGGGGTTCAGTTCCAGCCTCTGGCAACTGTCTGTGTGGAGTTTGCACATTCTCCCCATGTCTGCGTGGGTTTCCTCCGGCTGCTCCAGTTTCCATTCTAAAGATGTGCAGGTCAGGTGGATTAGCCATGGGAAATGAGAACTACAGGGATGGGGTGTGTCTGAGTTGCTCTTCAGAGGGTCGGTGTGGACTAGATGGGCCGAATGGCCTGTTTTCGCACTGTAAGGATTCAGTGGTTTGCTGGCAAATAAATTTCTGGAAAGAATTCCAGAGAGGGATTCCTGTGCTGCAAAGGGGCTTTGACTCTTTGCCGTGGTCATCCATGTGTACAAATGTGTAAGGATTCTTATGGATGAGGGGAGTTTGGGGGGGGGGGGGGGGGGGTTGGGGTATTAGTTAGCTCACTTGGCACACAGTCGGTGTGGAAAGGATTGGTACCTAGGGTTCGATGCCATTTCCATTTGGAATCTTCGGCCTTTCCTTACTCATTGTGCCGTCTGGGTCAGCCCTACCTGAGGAGAACAGGCAAAGTTTAAAGACTCAAGGCCGGGTATTCAATAAAGAATTCTCGGAGAACCGAGGAGAAACTGCAATCAGAGAGTTGTCGAACTCTGGAGTGATGCGGACAGAGGACTAATTTTCAAGACTCTTTGGAGACAAAGCTGGGATGTGGAACTAAATGGGATGACATTTGTGAAGGGCTGGCAGAGGAACAATGGGCTAAATGGCCACATTTCTCTGCTGTGTGGGTCTAAACACCAGCCTGGAGTGGTTGGGCTACATGGCTGCTTTTTTAAAATTCATTCACAAGAAGTGTTTGGTGCGGCACGGTCACTCAGTGGTTAGCACTGCTGCCTCACAGCCCCAGGGTCCCAGGTTCGATTCCAGCCTCGGGTGACTGTCTCTGTGGCGTTTGCACATTCTCCCCGTTTCCTCCGGGTGCTCCAGTTTCCTCTCTCAGTCCAAAGATGTGCACGCCAGGTGAATTGGCCATGTTAAATTGCCCATAGTGTTAGGTGCATTAGTCAGAGGGAAATGGGTCTGGGTGGGTTACTCTTCGGAGCGTCGGTGTGGACTTGTTGGGCCGAAGGGCCTGTTTCCACACTGTAGGAAATCTAATCTAAAAAAAGGGGGCATTGCTGACTGGGCCAGCGTTCATTGCCCATCCCTAGTTGCCCATTGAGAAGGTGAGGACAAGCTACCTTCTGGAGCTACTGCAGTCCACCTGCTGTGGGTTGACCCACAATGTCCTTAGGGACGGAATTCCAGGATTGTGACCCGGCGACAGTGAAGGGACGGCGATATATTTCCAAGTCGGGATGGTGAGGGGCTTGGAGGGGAACTTGCAGGGGGTGGTGCTCCCATGTATCTGCTACCCCTTGTCCTTCTAGAAGGAAGTGGCTGTGGGTTTGGAAGGTGCTGTCTGAGGAATTTTGTTGAATTTCTGAACTGTATCTTGTAAATAGCGCACACTGCAGCTACTGAGTGTCGGTTATGGAAGAGACATAATGTGTCCGATTACCTGTGAGTCCGTGTTGATGAACTAATTTGACTTTTGCTTTCTTTACCCCCCCCCAGAACCTACATCTCCCAGGCTCGGGAAGGGGCAGCATTGAGGGAGGAGGAACCAAATTATTCCAAGCTGGCCCTGTGCAGTGCCCAGTGGTTTAACCATCCCAAGGTGACTGCACTCTACCTTCCTTCAACAGCAGCACGGATTGCGAGGACCTCCATCTCCCAAGGTTGCTTGACGCTGTAGTCTTGAGTACATTAGCAGATACCGCAGCACCCGATTGGCTGGGCTGGTGCTGGGGGTGGGCTGGGTGATGATCCCTTTTGGTTAATGTTGGGAAGCCTTCCTCTATTTTCATGTGCTGCCTGTCCCCCATCTTGTTTCTCCCTTCCCTCCATTTTGTACAATCAGGTAAAGTTCAATGGCGAGAGTTGACAACCCACCATCCACGTTTGCAGACCAAAGGTGTGAGAAAAAGGTTCTTTCAAGAGGTTCTAAAGATTCACCTGTCAATATATGACCTATTGCTGTCTAATCTCTCTTCCCCCATCCATCTCCTAGATGTTTTAATACCAAGTGAACATAAAACACATTTTACTTTACAAACCTGAAGTGGTAACCTTTTAGGGTAAGGACCACTAATGTTTTGTTTGGACAAAGTATTTAAAGCATTGTTTTGTAAAGTCTGATTTTATTCCTTACCCCACCACCAAGGCCTGTAACCAAGGAGTAAACCCATAGTTAGAAACCCCTGTCAGCATCTCTCTAATCGAACAGGATGACTCGATTCAAGTGTTTTGAAGCAGAAATGATGCTAAGTGCCGCACCTTCCCAAACCGATCCCCTGTCAAGGATTTTGAAATCTTGCCTCGTTGCCTGCTCCATTACTGTTTTTTCTGGGCCAGGAAGCCCCTGTCCCTCAGTGGGTCACCTATTTTCTCCCAGCCTTGATCCAGACTGGGTCCATCTTTCAAGTATGCTTCATGAACTTGGGCTACGTTGTCATCCTTTCGAATAACTTGTGTTCAAAGGTCTCCCGCTCTCTGCCCCCTTCTTTTCTTGCCCACCGTTTCTCTACCCTTCTCCGTCTGCTGTTGGGATCTTGCTGTGCAGAGATGGTCCTTGATTACAACTAAGTGTGCACTTCACATTGGCTGTGGTGCCCATTGGAATGGTGAAAGGTTGTAGATAAATGTTTGTTCTCTCTTCCTTTTTCCCCCCTCTCATGCTTCTGAAATATGGACATTTCCTGCAGTATCGTCAATGCCAGTCCTAATCCCCGTCCTTTCCTTAATAAAGTTGGCTTTATTAGTCTCTGCTCACCCTGCACGACCCTCCGATTCTGCTCAGCCTTCCCCTCTCACTGCGCCTTGGAACTTGCGGGTATCTGTCACCAGACAAATGATTACAAATTGTGCTGTTGGACTATGATAGGCTTCATGTCAGGGGTTGATGGGAGACATTTGAGTGTGATATTTGGAGCAGTCAGTCAAACTCAATCTTTGTTGTTTTAAGCACCTTTTTTTTTGTTCCAATAAACTGATTAAATCTGGTGTGTGTTCCTTTCACTTGGAATGAAATGGGTGTGGAGTGGAGGGGTTTTCTTGCAAATTTCTTTGGTTTGGTAAGAGGTGAGGGAAACTGGTGGAACAAGGAGGTGAGGAAATCTGCAGCAGTAACTCACCTCCTGCCTCCCCAAAGCCTGTCTATCATCTACAAAGTTAAAAATCACACCGCCCCAGGTTATAGTCCAACTGGTTTATTTGGAAGCACTAGTTTTCGGAGTGTTTTCCAAATAAACCTGTTGGACTATAACCTGTTGTTGGGTGATTTTTAACTTTGTCCACCCCAGTCCAACACCGGCTCCTCCAAATCATGACAATCATCTACAAGGCATAAATCAGGAGTGTGATGGAATACTCCCCAGTTGCCTGAATGGGTGCAGCTCAAACAACACTCAAGAAACTTGACACCATCCAGGACAAAGAAGCCCACTTGATTGGTACCACATCCACAAACATCCATTCCCTCCACCACCAACGCTCTGTAGCAGCAGTATGTACTATTTACAAGATGCACTGCAGAAATCCACCAAAGATTCTCAGACAGCAGCTTCCAAACCCGACCACTTCCATCTAGAAGGACAAGGGCAGCAGATACATGGGAACACCACCTTCTGCAAGTTCCCCTCCAAGCCCCTCACCATCCTGACTTGGAAAAATATTGCCGTCGCTTCACTGTAAATGGGTCACAATCATGGAATTCCTTCCCTACTGTGGGTCAACCCACAGCAGGTGGACTGCAGTAGTTCCAGAAAGTAGCTTGCCCCCTTAGCTTCTCAATGAGAAACTAGGGATGGGTAATGAACGCTGGCCCAGTCAGCAATGCCCACTTCTTGTGAATTAATTTTTCAAAATCAGCCATGGTCCAACCACTCCAGGCTGGTGCTTAGACCCATACAGCAGAGCAATGTGGCCATTCAGCCCATTGTTCTTCTGCCAGTAGATACATGGAAACCCAACCTCCTGGAAGTTCCCCTCCAAGCCACTCACCATCCTGACTTGGAAATATATCACAGTTCCTTCAGTGTCACTGGGTCACAATCTTGGAATTCCCTCCCTAAGAACATTGTGGGTCAACCTACAGCACATGGACTGCAGAAGGCAGCTCATCCCCACCTTCTCAGGAGCAACTAGGAATGGGCAATAAATGCTGGCCCAGCCAGTGATCCCCACATCCCACAAGTTACAAAGAATGAGGAGGGATTGCATCGAGACCAATAAAATTCCAACAGGGCTTGACAGGTTAAATGCAATCTCTTGGGAACCCAGAACCAGGATCACAGGGTAGGCCGTTTGAAGTCTGAGATGAGGAAATATTTATTCACCCAGAGAGGAGTTAGGCTCTGGAATTATCTGCTGCAGAAGATGTCAGTTACAGATCTCGAATGTTTTCAGAAAATGGTTCGATATAATTCTTAGGGCTAAAGGGATCAAAGGATTTTGGGAGAAAGGAACAGGGGACTGAGTTAGATGATCAGCCAGGATCATGTTGAATGGCAGAGCAAGCTCAAAGGGCTGAATGGCCTACTGCAGCTCCTATATTTCAGGCCCCTTTCCCAGTGCTCGGTACGCAAACACTCTAAGTACGTTTGGGAGTCAGATGCGTTTGAATTTGGCCTCACCTATTTGGCAGGGGCTTTGGGAGGAGGTGGAACAGCCTGGATCTAGTGGAGCTGATTAACTGGAGGGCAATGATGGGTGAGTGTCACTGAGTTAGCATTCCAGAGATTCAAGCTAATGCTCATAGCTTCATATCCTATCACTGCAGCTAGTTCCAATGAATAAATATTTAAGATAAAGTTAATCTTGGTGACTATGAATCATTGATTCTCATTAAATACCCATCTGGTTCATTACTGCCTTTAGGAATGAAATCTATTCAGTCTGGCCTACATGTCACTCCAGGCCCACAGTAATGTGGCTGATTTTTATCTGCCCTCTGAAAAAGGCCATGTAGTGATGTGCTCCAATGCTTGGACCTGTTAGAAACTAGTACAGTTAAGGAAACTGAGTGAAAACTGGGAATGTGGGATTTGTCCTTGCTGTTCAAGGAGCTATCTGATGAGTATTTTAAGTGATTTAAGGGCTTTTCTATTCAAAGTTTTAACATATACAAATTGGTGGTAATTTATAAACAAAGAAACCTCGGTAAATAATGTAATGAAGTATGAATAAAAACTCATTAATGCGTAACAATGACTTAAGACTCACCATGCCAGGTGATGCGTCAAGTCTGCAGTATGTGGGAGTTTCTGGATACCATTGTGATCCAGGGCAAACATGTCTGCAATCACGGTTTGAGATCGTGGTTTAAAACGGGCATTGAACTGCAGACACTGCGATGTACCAGGAGGCAGTCACACTATTAGGATATTATCTTCTGATTTGATTGGGGTCAGGGACAGGAGCTTCTCAGGAGAAAGTGAGGACTGCAGATGCTGGAGATCAGAGCTGAAAATGTGTTGCTGGAAAAGCGCAGCAGGTCAGGCAGCATCCAAGGAGCAGGAGAATCGACGTTTCGGGCATAAGCCCTTCTTCAGGAATCCTGAAGAAAGGCTCATGCCCGAAACGTCGATTCTCCTGCTCCTTGGATGCTGCCTGACCTGCTGCGCTTTTCCAGTAACACATTTTCAGCACAGGAGCTTCTCAGGCAAGTAAGGGGTCCCAGAGGACAGTTCAGAGGCAGTTTACTAGATAAATATTTGGAATGAGGTGATTTCCTATGAGGCAACACTGAACAGGCTGGGCTTATTTTTGTTGGCATTTAGAAGAGGGAGGGATGACTTGGTTGAAGTGGAGAAGATCCTGAATGGTTTTGACAAGGTGGTGATAGAAAATATGTCTAACTCAGTCCACAGCAAGGGATATTGTTTTAAAATAAGGGATCATCCTTTTAGGGGCAGCGCAATGGTTAGCACTGATGCCTCACAGCACCAGGGACCTGGGTTTGATTCCTCTCTCAGGTTACTGTCTGTGTGGAGTTTGCACATTCTCCCTGTGTCTGTGTGGGTTTCCTCCCACAGTCCAAAGATGTGCAGGTTAGGTGGATTGGCTTTGGGAAATTGCCCATAGTGTTTAGGGATGTGTAGGTTAGGTTTGAAAGCCATGGGAATTGCAGGGATAGGGTCAGGAACTAGATCTGGGTGGGATGCTCTTTGTAGGGTCAGTGCAGAGTGGATGGGCTGAATAGCCTCTATCTGCATTGTAGGGATTCTCAGAGAGATGAAAACTGCTTTCTGTGAGGGAAGTGCCAGTTTGGAACTCCCTGCCTGAGAAGGCAATGGGAGGTGGTGGTTCTTTGAATATTTTCAAGGGAAACAGATCCTTGCTGTAGAGAGGAATCAAAGGGTTACCGGGGACAGAAAGGATTGTGGATTCTAAAACAGAAACTGAATAGCCAGGAATCTATTGATGGCAGGGCTCGAATGACCGAATGGTGTATGCCTGCTACTATATGAAGCCATGCTGTCCGCATCCCATGAAAGAATAAATAGCATTTGATGGAAGGCCGAATGGCCTTTTGTTGTTGAAGATTTCTGAACATCAGCTGCTGTCAGGTTTTGTGATGGGCTTGTTGACCTGGGAAATGTGTAACTTGTGGGCTGTCAACATCTCACTTCCGGGACACTGTGTGCTATCAGACTTGGCCAATTACAGACAGATGGTGAGAAAGGCCAGAGGAATGGAAGGTGGTGACATACCATTGGGATTCACCAGTTCCTCTCTGTAATTACCTTATCGGCAGCCGCCAGTCCTTGGCGATGCTGAAAGCACTCATTTCGATGACAATATCAGGCCTGAATTTTACTGGGGGGGGGGGGTGTTTCAGACGTGAAGGTGAGCCAGGAGCAGGAGGCCATTCAGCCCCTCGAGCCTGCTCCACTATTTACCTATTTACTACAAGCATGGTTGATCTTATCTGGGCCTCAGCTCCATTTCCTTGCCCATAACCCTTTAACCCACTGCTAATTATAAACCTGTCTTATCTCCTCCTTAAATTTATTCAGTGTCCCAGTATCCACCGCACTCTGGGATAGTGAATTCCACAGATTCACAATCCTTTGAGAGAAGTAATTCCTCCTCATCTGTTTTAAATCCCATTGCCCCTAAGCCCAGGTAAGAGGGAAGGTAGTGGTGAAGGTGCCAGGCATTATTGTAATTACGTGCCAATTTTAATTACACCCACCCCCTCCAAAAAGCACTGGCCTCAGAGGCGAGAGGGAATGCTTTGGAAAGCCAAGGCCTGAAAGAGAAGGGCAGCACAGTGGTTAACGCCGCTGCCTCACAGCACCAGGGGCACAGGATCGGTTCCACCCTGGGGTCTCTGTGTAGAGATTGCACATTCTCCCTGTGTGGTTCCTTCCAGGAGCTCTGGTTTCCTCGCACAGTCCAAAGATGCGTAGATTAGATGGATTGGCCGTGCCAAAATTGCCCATAGTGTCCAGGGATGTGCAGGCGAAGTGGGTTGGCCATGGGAAATGCAAGGTTACAGGGGTAGGGTAGGGGGATGGGTCTGTGTGGGATGGTCGTCAGAGGGTCAGTGTGGACCCAATGGGCCGAATGGCTTGCTTTCACACAATAGGGATTCCATGAGAACGACCTTGGAATTACATGGAGAGGGAAGCTGGAAGTAGGGGGCAGGGGGGATGCTACAAGTTCTGTTTGGGGACCGGGGAAAGTATGGAGTTCTGCGCCTCCTTCAGTGAGCTCTCACCAAAATACAACAGAGCTGGGCAGAAGTGGCATTATCGCTGGACTGTTAATCCAGACTGGCGGAAGTGCAGATGCTGGAGATTAGAGTCACGATTAGAGTGGTGCTGGAAAAGCACGACAGGTTGGGCAGCATCCGATTTTCTTGCTCCTCAGATGCTGCCTGACCTGTGTGCTTTTCCAGCACCACTCTAATCTTGACTGTTAATCCAGAGACCCAGGTAATATTCTGGGGAGCTGGGTTTGGATCCTGTCATGGCAGATGGTAAAATTCAAATTCAATAAAGAACAAAGAATGGAATTAAAAGTCTAACGCTGACCACAATTCCATTGTCGATTGCCAGGAAATACCCATCTGGGTCACTAATGTGCTCTAGGGAAGGAATCTACCATCCTTATCTAGTCTGGGCCGACATGTGACTCCACACCAACAGCAATGGGGTTGACTCCTAACTGCCTTCTGGGCAACTAGGGATTGGGCAATAAATACTGGCCCTGTGAAGGACACCCACGTCTCGTGAATGAATAAAGAAAAGTGGAGAGACCTTAAGCCAGTATGTGGTCTTTGTCCTATTTTAACCCTTCTCCAAGACACCATTCTCTCAAGGATGGGGGATAATGGCTGTAGAAACACCTCGTTCAATCAACATTAGACTAGATTAGATTAGATTCCCTACAATCGGCTGAATTTGGCTGGACAGATCACATCATGGAATGATGATGATAAAAAATGGGGATAAAGCAGGAACAGGATACTGATTGTGGATGATCAGCTATGGTCATAATGAATAGTGGTGATGGCTGGAAGGGCCGAATGGCCTACTCCTGCACCTATTGTCTATTGTCTAACCAAGGAGTTATAAACAAGTTATACAAATAGTTGTTGGAAAAGTCTATAATTCTCATTGAAGGTAGGGTGGCTGAGCACCATAAATACTTTGCTGATTAATTTGTAAATGATGAGTTTGTATCAAAAAGAATGGGCCTGTAAAAATCTGTTTGAATTCTTTTGGACAGGGAACATTAACAGATGCTATTTATCTGGAAGGTGTGTGATCCCTGAAAGGTGGAATTGTTAATAATGCTGAAGGAAGCCATTCAGCCCATTTTTTCTGCACCAACTCTCCAAATGAGCATTTTGACTTTGTGTGAATCTTCTAATTTTTCCCGAAAACCCTTCTACTTCTGTCGTATATATTGTTGTGAATACTTGACATTTTGATACTCTTGCATTTTTCCTGATGATGCAAACTGGAAAGTTTCAACAACACAGAATCCCTACAGCGTAGAAGCAGACCATTCCCCCACTGAGTCCACAATAACCCTCTCTGAAGAACATTCACCCAGACCCACCCACTATCCCTATCCCCATAACCTGTGGACACTACAGCATGGCTAATCCACCTAATTTATATATCTTCAGAATGTGGGGGGAAACCGGAGCACCCAGAGGAAACCCACACAGACACGGGGAGAATGTGCAAACTCCATACAGATAGTCGCCCGAGGCTGGAATTGAAACTGGTTCCCTGGCACTGTGAGGCAGCATTGCTAACCACTGAGCCACCATGCTACTCAGAGGCACATGTCGCTTTTCATGATATTCAAGTTCTGTACATTCAATGCACTGTCCCTGATTCTGTAACTCTATCCCAGAAGGTAAGCTTAATTTAGCATAATTTATCTTTAACACCTCTGAGCTAACCTTCATAGGTCATAGAATCCATATAGTGTGGAAACAGGCGCATTGGCCCAACAAGTCCACACTGACCCTCTGAAGAGTATCCCACCCAAACCCATTCCCCAACCATATTAGTCTACATTTACCCCTAACACATCCCTGAACACTATGGGCAACTTAGCATGGCCAATCCACCCTAACCTGCACATCTTTGGATTGTGGAAGGAAACTGGAGCAAACCCACGCAGACACGGGGAGAATGCGCAAACTCCACGCAGACAGTTGCCTGAGGCTGGAATCAAACCCGGTTCCCTGGCGCTGTGAGGCAGCAGTGCTATCCACTGGGCCACTGTTCCGCCCTAAAGCTGATTCAGGCTACCACATATGTGTGATTCCTGTGATAATTCAATAGCTCACCACTGCCCCACACACTCAGATATCAGACCAGATGGAATACCAGAGAATGGCTAGTGCTTGAGTCATCTAGCAGGTGCCTGCACTTACAAAGGAGAAATCAATTCCCACAGGCAGATGCAGGGTTTGTGAAAGATGGATTTTTATTTGTGTGTACAGGTGTTTTCGAGGCTTGTTGATATCCTGACAGGCAGGCAGGCAGAGCTGCTGGTGTGTGGGGAGAGGTGACATGCTCTGGGTGAGCTGACAGGACAGCCTGAATGCACTAAAGGGCTGAGCCTGCCTTCACCCAGCTTCAGACCAGACCTGGCAGGGAGCACCTGCTTTTAGGTCCAATCGTCACTTTACAGCTCCTCTTCCCATCTCGCCCAGCCCTGCCAGCCCATCACCTGGAGATATCCTGAGGCTTAGACACAGACTGTGATTAACTACTATGTATAACGTTCTAGCATTATTGGTTTGCATTAGATAAGTGAGAGGGCATCGATTTAATGTTCCAATAGAAATCTTCTTCAGGCAACTGGAGGGTCCTGACTAAAATCCCCATGTGAAAAATTGGTATAGAGTGCGGAACAGTGAATGGAGAGGGGGGAGTGAAGGGGATAGAGTGGGGAGCAGTGAATGGAGGGGGGGAGTGAAGGGGATAGAGTGTGGAACAGTGAATGGAGAGGGGGGAGTGAAGGGGATAGAGTGTGGAGCAGTGAATGGAGAGGGGGGAGTGAAGGGGATAGCATGGGGAGCAGTGAATGGAGGGGGGAGTGAAGGGGATAGAGTGTGGAACAGTGAATGGAGAGGGGGGAGTGAAGGGAATAGAGTGTGGAGCAGTGAATGGAGAGGGGGGAGTGAAGGGGATAGCATGGGGAGCAGTGAATGGAGAGGGGGGAGTGAAGGGGATAGAGTGGGGAGCAGTGAATGGAGGGGGGGAGTGAAGGGGATAGCATGGGGAGCAGTGAATGGAGAGAGGGGAGTGAAGGGGATAGCATGGGGAGCAGTGAATGGGGAGGAGGGGAGTGAAGGGGATAGCAGGGGGAGCAGTGAATGGGGAGGGGGGAGTGAAGGGGATAGAGTGGGGAGCAGTGAATGGAGGGGGGGGAGTGAAGGGGATAGAGTGGGGAGCAGTGAATGGGGAGGGGGGAGTGAAGGGGATAGAGTGGGGAACAGTGAGTGGAGGGAGAGTGAGGGGAGAGGGTGGAGGAGCAGGGAGTGATAATGGAGGGGGAGTGGGGAGTAAGACAGAATGAAAGGGGGAGGGTGAATGGAAAAGTAGTTGCAAGAAGTGGGAGGTGAAGTGTGTAAAAGGAGAACAATGTGGAGAAGCATCATTTATCTAATTCAAACCATTGTATCATTATGCAGGTGAAGCAATGAAGCTTTGCGATGTCATTTAGAGGATTCTTTGTTGTCGATTGGGCAGAGTACTCATATAGCGAATGATATCCTCCCTGACAGTAGCGATGGGGACCTGTGGGAACCATCGCTGAATGGCCTTGCCATCAGGGCCAACGAGAAACTTCTCAAAGTTCCACTTGATGTCAGAGATCTTGAGGGGCTGCCAGAACAGCCTGTCGGTGTTTCCGAAGCTGTTCCCCACGGGGGCGCAGGCATTCTGCTCAAAGCAATAAAAACAGAAAGAATGTGCGATCGATTAGTCTTCACTTGCCCTGCCCTGTGACCTCCAACCCATTCCCCACCAGGCAACATTATGGGATCATAATGTCCTCCCAAACCCCAGACACACAACAGCCATTTCCCTAAGTATTGCTGGCAGTTCACTGAGAATACTGAAGGCCAGCCCACCTATCCAATCCTGAAGATATTTCAAATTAGACCCAAAGTGTAATGTCTGTTTCTCTCTCCATGGAGTCTGCCAACCCTAGAGGGTATTAATGTGGAGAAAATGTGCTGAGGAAGGGTCAGTGGACCTGAAACGTTAACTCTGATTTCTCTCCACAGATGCTGCCAGACCTGCTGAGCTTTTCCAGCAACTTCTGTTTTAGTTTCAAGCATTTAATGTTGACCTTGCTACTCAGAATTAATATAAGAAGAAGATAATTTGTGATCAGGTCTATAATCATCCCCAAGATTGAGAGAGGCTTAATCTGTATCTGTCAGGCGGGACTAACCTGTATCATCAATTGTTCTTAACTTTGGAAAGTTACAGAATTTGGCGTAATCTATTCTGATCCAGATAGGTTTGTTTTATTGCCAGGCATGCGCCTCCAACAGTGCAGCTCTCTCTCAGTACTACTTGGCAATGGGATGATCTTGAGAGACATGGCTTGTGATGAACACCTTGTCAGGGTCTCCCTTACCTTCAGGTATGTGAATAGCTGCTGCTCATTTTCCCCGTTCACATCTCCTTTCTTGAACAGTTGGAAGTTTGGAACGAACCCTTTGCCAGGACGGATATACCTGTGACCAAGCGACAACAGATGTGTTATCCAGGTAAATAAATAGCAATGTCATTGTCCAGTAAAAGGCCATTCATCCCCTCCTACAGTAGGGGGTGCTGTTCTCTGTCTTTATCCAAAGTGGTCCCACACTCAGCATGTTCCCTGGATAGTGACCATGGGCAGGAATGCAGGATTCTCCCAAACACAGGGTCACTCAGACTGACTGTGGTGCCTCCCTCTGCTGTGACCTGGTAATAACCGGGGAGACAGTGGCCTACCTGCCTATCTTATTTTCCACCTATCCACTCCACCCTCCCCCCGTCCCCGACCTATCACCTTCATCCCCTCCCCCACTCACCTAATGTACTCCATGCTACTTTCTCCCCCCCCCCCCCTTGCTTATCTCTCCACGCTTCAGGCTCTCTGCCTTTATTCTTGATGAAGGGCTTTTACCCGAAACGTCGATTTTACTGCTCCTCGGATGCTGCCTGAACTGCTGTGCTCTTCTAGCACCACTAATCCAGAATCTGTTTTCCAGCATCTGCAGTCATTGTTTTTACCTAGTTAATTTTAATCCTACTGCGAATCCTCTTGCAAGGATGCCTGCCCTGAAGAAGTTTTCCTCCTCTCTCTACAAGAATCTCAGGGAGTCTCTCTCCCACTGCAACTCCCAGGTCAGTTCCTCTGCCCTGAAGCTCTTCAACCATGTCCTGAAACAAACTCATTACCACAGCCACATTTGCTTCCTCAGTGCCTGCCTCCATAACCAACTCATCCCACACGGACTCCGGACCAACTTTAAACCAGCAGAGTTCGGACCTGAACAGGACAAACAGTACAGACTACAGATTCAAAAACACCAGCAACAGTTCTCCTTCAAGATCCTCCGCTCCACACTCACAGCAATGCGCTGGCACCTAACCTCTCTACAGACAGCCCTGCCTCAGCTGAGGGCCACACTCTCTCAGAATTGCAAAGGACCCACTCTGTACTACATCCTCAGGAGAATCCATACTCTCAACAAACAGTATTTCAACTCCATCTCAAACATCAAAAACTGTAAGTACAACAAACTTTTATCTACCCACCTCCATAACCAGCGCTCCTCAAACATTCCAGAAGATTCCCCCGGCCTCTGGAACTGCTTGGACGCCATTGGCCATGCGGCTGGTGCAGCTGCCACCCCCACGCTGATTGATGATGTCACTTCCACCCCATCATGGCCACTCCCACAACCACTTCCGCCCCTCACATCATCGCTGATGTCACACGTTCAGTGACTTCCGCCACCCCCACTGCCATGTCTGCCACCACTTCCACCCCCACCAACGCCACTCACCTGCATTCTGCTGACACACCCCCCCACAGATCCCACTGTCACCATTCCCGGCCCCCAGAGCCCTAAGGGGAACACCATCCCTGCTCATGACTCCACCCCCATTCCCCCCCACCATCACACCCACTCCAGTTACCGGCTCCGCCCCCAGTCCCAGCTCTACACCCACACCAGATCCCAGCTCCCAGCCCTGCCGAGTTTTCACCATTCCCCCAGACCTCCCCCTCACTGAGGACGAACGATCAGTCCTCAGCAAAGGACTCCCCTTCATCCCCCTCCGTCCACGCATCAATGAATTTAATACATGCCGTGACGTTGAACACTTCCTCCGTCGCCTCCACCTTTGAGCTTACTTTCACAATCAGGATTCCCGCCCACCTTCCGAGGCCCCCTTTGCCCACCTCCAACACACTGCATCCATCTGAACACCCCGCGCTGGCCTATTACCTGCCCTCGACCTCTTCATTTCCAACTGCCGCCGGGACATTAACTGCCTCAACCTGTCTACCTCCCTCCCCCACTCCAACCTCTCACCCTCACAACACGCAGCCCTCCAATCCCTCTGCTCCAATCCCAACCTCACCATCAAGCCAGCAGATAAAGGGGGTGCAGTGGTAATCTGGCGCACTGACCTCTACACCACTAAAGCCAAACGCCAACTCGAGGACACCTCTTCCTACCGCCCCCTCGACCATGACCCCACTCCCCATCACCAAACCATCATCTCCCAGACCATACAGAACCTCATCACCTCAGGAGATCTCCCACCCACAGCTTCCAACCTCATAGTCCGGGAACCCCGCACTGCACGGTTCTACCTCCTTCCCAAGATCCACAAGCCTGACCATACTGGCCGACCCATTGTCTCAGCATGCTCCTGCCCCACTGAACTCATCTCTACCTACCTCGACACTGTCCTACCCCCCCCCAGTCCAGGAACTTCTCACATAGGTTCGAGACACCACCCACGCCCTCCACCTCCTCCAAGACTTCCGTTTCCCCGGCCCCCAAAGCCTCATCTTCACCATGGATATCCAATCCCTCTACACCTCCATCCGCCATGACCAGGGCCTTCAAGCCCTCTGTTTGTTCCTCTCCCGACGTCCCCAACAGTACCCTTCCACCAACACTCATTCATTTGGCTGAACTGGTTCTCACCCTTAATTTCTCCTTCGAATCCTCCCACTTCCTCCAGACCAAAGGGGTAGCCATGGGCACATGTCTAGGCCCCAGCTATGCCTGTCTCTTTGTTGGCTACGTAGAACAGTCGATCTTCCGTAATTACACCGGCACCACTCCCCACCTCTTCCTCCGCTACATTGATGACTGCATTGGCGCCACCTCGTGCTCCCGCGAGGAAGTTGAGCAATTCATCAACTTCACCAACACATTCCACCCTGACCTTAAATTTACCTTGACCATCTCTGACACCTCCCTCCCCTTCCTAGACCACTCTATCTCTATTAATGACGACCGACTTGACACTGACATTTTTTACAAACCAATCGACTCCCACAGCTACCTGGATTACACCTCTTCCCACCTTACTCTTGCAAAAATGCCATCCTGTATTCCCAATTCCTCCACCGTATCTGCTCCCAGGAGGACCAGTTCCACCACAGAACACACCAGATGGACTCCTTCTTTAGAGACTGCAATTTCCCTTCCTATGTAGTTAAAGATACCCTCCAATGCATTTCGTCCACATCCTGCACCTCTGCCCTCAGACCCCACCCCTCCAACCGTAGCAAGGACAGAACGCCCCTGGTGCTCACCTTCCACCCTACAAACCTTCGCATAAACCAAATCATCCGCCGACATTTCCGCCACCTCCAAAAAGATCCCACCACCAGGAATATATTTCCCTCCCCACCCCTTTCCACCTTCCGCAAAAATCGTTCCCTCCATGGCTACCTGGTCAGGTCCACGCCCCCCTACGACCCACCCTCCCATCCTGGCATCTTCCCCTGTCACCGCAGGAACTGCAAAACCTGCACCCACACCTCCTCCCTCACCTCCATCCAAGGCCCTAAAGGAGCCTTCCACATCCATCAAAGTTTTACCTGCACATCCACTAATATCATTTATTGTATCCGTTGCTCCCGATGCGATCTCCTCTACATTGGGGAGACTGGACGCCTCCTAGCAGAGCGCTTTAGGGAACATCTCCGGGACACCCGCACCAATCAACCACACCGCCCTGTGGTCCAACATTTCAACACCCCCTCCCACTCTGCCGAGGACGTGGAGGTCCTCTGCCTCCTTCACCGCCGCTCCCTCACCACCAGACGCCTGGAGGAAGAACGCCTCATCTTCCGCCTCGGAACACTTCAACCCCAGGGCATCAATGTGGACTTCAACAGTTTCCTCATTTCCCCTTCCCCCACCTCACCCTAGTTCCAAACTTCCAGCTCAGCACTGTCCCCATGAACTGTCCTACCTGCCTATCTTCCTTCCCACCTATCCAATCCACCCTCCCCCCGCCCCCGACCTATCACCTTCATCCCCTCCCCCACTCACCCATTGTACTCTATGCTACTTTCTCCACCCCCACCCTCCTCTAGCTTATCTCTCCACGCTTCAGGCTCTCTGCCTTTATTCCTGATGAAGGGCTTTTGCCCGAAACGTCGATTTTACTGCTCCTCGGATGCTGCCTGAACTGCTGTGCTCTTCCAGCACTAATCCAGAAGACAGTGGGGGAGTTATAACGTCACTGGATGAGCAATGCAGATTAATGCCCCACTGTCTGATCTGGATCTCTGAATGAGCATCTCACTTAGTGCCATTTCCCTGCCTTTGTCTCCCATCTACCTAATTCCCTTTTGAATGCTCTGATTGAATCCTTCTCCACCACACTCTCAGACAACCTGATTGAAGTATCTAAAATGATAAGGGGCTTGGATAGTCAGTCTTTATCCCAGGGTGGAAATGTCAAGCATTGGGGGAAATTGGTTTATGGTGAGAGGGGGGTAAGTTTAAAGGAGATGTCCGAGTAAAGGTTTTTTTTTTACACAGAAGGGTGGTAGGTGCCTGGACCATGCTGCCAGGGGAGGTGGTGAAAGCAGATACAACGGTCACGTTAAGAGGGTTTGAACAAGCAGAGTGTTGCGGGCTATGTGCAGAAGATGGGATTAGTTTAGTATGTCATCATAATCAGCATAGACATTGAGGGCTGAAGGGCCTGTTCTTAGCTGTACTGTTCTAGCCTGTCTGTTGTATGTTCTTTCCACCTCGGCCTTTAGAATATTCAATGACATCGCCGCCTCCACCTTCTGAGGTAGAGAGTTCCAAAGTTGCACAACCGTCTGAGAGAGGAAAAAAGAAATTCCTAAATTCTATCCTAAAAAGGTGACCCCCCCAATTTTGAAGTAACGTCCTGTAGCTCAGCATTCACCCACACAAACAAGCATCCTTCCCCATCACCTTAGAAACAAGCCCCAGCCTATCCAATCTCTCCTTATAAGCAATCCACTCAGTCTGCATATCAATCTCATAAACCCCCCTCTGAATTGCTTCCAATGCATTTACACCCTTTCTTCAATGAGATGGAAACTGCACTGTATTTGAGATGTGGTCACAATGTACAAATGTACAGAATACTGAGAGGCCTGGATAGAGTGGACATGGAGACGATGTCTCCACCAGTAGGAGAGGCTAGGAGCAGAGGGTCTAGAGTGAAAGTATGACCCTTTAGAACTAAGATGAGGAGGAATTTCTTCAGCCAGAGGGTGGAGAATCTGTGGAACTCGTTCCACAATAGTCTGTGGAGGCCAAGTCATTGGGTGTCTTTAAGCCAGAGACAGATAGGTTCTTGATTGGTAAGGGGATCAAGCGTAGGGGGACTAGGCAGGAGAATGGGGTTGAGAAACATATCAGCCACGATCGAATGGGGGAGCAGATTCGATGGGCTGAATGGACTAATTCTGTTCCTATATCTTACAGTCCTATGGCGTATAATCCTTACTTTTATATTTAGGATTTCTTGAAATAAATGCTAGCATTCCATTTACCATTGTAACCACTTGCTGTGCCTTCATACTAACATTTTGTGATTCTTCCAGAAGAACAACCAGAATTCTCTGCTCCTCAGAATTCTTTAGTCATTGTCCACGTCCAGACTATCCATGCCTCTCAGTATTCTGTAAGGTTGTACATTGAGACCATATCTCAAATATAGTGCAGTTTTCAACTCCAAATGCTTTGCTTTCTTTCAGTCCTTCCTGCCAAAGTGACCAAGTTCACATTCTCCCACACTGTACACCATCTGCCAGATTTTCACACACAATCAATATCAGTCCGACTCCTGCCCTCTCACCTAAGTTATTGATAAGAATTGTAAAAGGCTGAGCCCTGTGAGATTCCACTTATCAAATCCACGCAATCTGAAAGAGACCCATTTAGGCATACGCTGTTTTCTGTCATGGAAATGTGTTGCTGGAGAAGCGCAGCAGGTCAGGCAGCATCTAGGGAACAGGAGAATCGACGTTTCGGGCATTAGCCCTTCTTCATTCCTGAAGAAGGGCTAATGCCCGAAACGTCGATTCTCCTGTTCCCTAGATGCTGCCTGACCTGCTGCGCTTCTCCAGCAACACATTTCCATGACAGAAAACAGCGTATGCCTAAATGGGTCTCTTTCAGATTGCGTGGATTTGATAAGTGGAATCTCACAGGGCTCAGCCTTTTACAATTCTTATCAATAACTTAGGTGAGAGGGCAGGAGTCGGACTGATATTGATTGTGTGTGAAAATCTGGCAGATGGTGTACAGTGTGGGAGAATGTGAACTTGGTCACTTTGGCAGGAAGGACTGAAAGAAAGCAAAGCATTTGGAGTTGAAAACTGCACTATATTTGCGCTTCTCCAGCAACACATTTCCATCTCTGATCTCCAGCATCTGCAGACCTCATTTTCTCTTCGCTGTTTTCTGTCAGGCAGCTATCTATGTTTATACTCACCTGACGAAGGACCAGTGCTCCGAAAACTTGTGATTCAAATGGACTATAACCTGGTGTTGTGTAACTTCTGACTTTGTCCACACCAGTTCAACACCAGCACCTCCACATCATATGTTAGATTATGCTGGAGTATCCTGAAGTGGGAGCAGTTTCTCCCAACTTACACCATCCAGACCTGTCTGATTGTGAATGCATAAAATCTCTACAGGCCATTTGGCCTATCAAGTCTGTACTGACCCTCCATCTCTTCCTCATAACACTGCATTTCCCACGGCTAACCCACCAAACCAGCACATCCCTGGGCACTGGGTAATTTAGCATGGCCAATTTACCCTAACCCGCACACCTTTGGACTGTGGGAGGAAACCAGAGCACACGTAGGAAACTGAGAATGTCTGTGTGGAGTTTGCACAGTCTCCCGAGGCGGGAAT
The DNA here is from genome assembly GCF_037043375.1 of Chiloscyllium plagiosum. NCBI lineage: Eukaryota > Metazoa > Chordata > Chondrichthyes > Orectolobiformes > Hemiscylliidae > Chiloscyllium > Chiloscyllium plagiosum. The sequence goes on from NW_028270154.1 coordinate 10,549,848, forward strand.
TGAATCTGGGTCCCTGGCACTATGAGGCACTGAGCCACTGTGCCACCTCTAACTACCAGATCTGTTCTTTTCAAAGGAAACTATCTTTACAGCTGAGGTATCCCCTCCCTGAAACCATTCTTGGAAACCTCTGACACCCTGTTTCATATCTTCACATCCTTCCTGAAGTGCACTGCTCTGAAGAGGCTAAAGCCTCTTATCTAAGTGTCACCTGCTCTTGCACCCCATTACAAGGCTTAACATGCAGTGTACTTTAATTAACTGTTCTCTCAACCAGTCCTGTTACTATCTAAGGGATCCCCATTACTAAAGATAACTTCTGGAATCTAAAGCTATCAATCAAATTTAAATTCCATCAATTGCCCTGGTGTGATTTGACCCCATGTCTCTTGAGCATTATGTTTGGCTCTCAGATGATCAGGGTCAGTGATATTACCACAATGTCACCGTTCCCATGATTATGGGCTACAGCTGTAAATGGCAGTGACTGCTTAGGGGACATCTTTTCTGAGCTGAGTCCTTCCCAGCAGCTGTACAGAGCGGGGCTCGGAGATTGGAGGGGATCACTTACTTACTTCAACAAAGGGAGGATCTCATAGTTTTCAGCTGGTTCTTGTTTGCCGAACTGGTTACATGGGAATGCGAGGATGATAAAATCGTCTCGACCCAGCTCGTCCTGTAGTGCATTCATTCCTACAGACGAAAAGCACATCTTATTCTGAGAACATTTCAAGTTTGTTCATGAAATGGTAAGATCAGGCCGATGAGTCTCGCCCTGTAGCTAATCAAGTGAGCTGGTTTGTCCTGGATAGTGCCAAGCTTCTTGAGTGTTGTTGGTGCAACCCCCATCCAGACAAGGGGGGAGTATTCCATCACACTCCTGACTTGTGACTTGGGCAGGCTTTGGGGAGTCAGCAGTTGAGTTACTTGCTGCAGTATTCTTAACCTCTGAACTGCTCTTGCAGCTGATGTATTTATATAGTATGTCCAGTTCAATTTCTGGTCAATGGTCACCCCAGGAAGTTGACAATGTTGGTAACATTATTGAATGTCAAGGGGCAGTTGTTAGATTGTCTCTTATTGGATATGCTCTCTGTCTGGTATTTCTGTGGCATGAATATTATTTATCACATGTCAGTTCAAACACGGACTGTTTCTGTATCTGATGAGTTGGGAATGGTGCTGAACATTGTGCAATTATTGGCAAACATTCCCAATTCTGACCTTATGATGGAGGGAAGGTCATTGATGAAGCAGCTGATAACGGTTGAAAATATTTGATGAGCTTCTCAACTAGCCAACTTTCGGTCATTTGGTTTCTTCAGTCAGTTCTGCAGAAGGTGTGGTGTATGTGGATTTCAGTAAGACATTTGATAAGGTTCCCCACAGTAGGCTATTGCACAAAATACAGGGACATGGGATTCAGGACGATTTAGCAGTTTGGAACAGAAATTGGCTAGCTGAAAGAAGACAGAGGGTGGTGTTTGATGGGAAATGTTCATCCTGGAGTTCAGTTACTATTGGTGTAACTACTAGCAAGGATCTGTTTTGGGCCCACTGCTGCTTGTCATTTTTATAAATGACCTGGATGAGGGCGTAGAAGGATGGATTAGTAAAAATGTGGATAATACTAAGGTCAGTGGAGTTGTGGATAGAGCGTAAGGATGTTGTAGGTTACAGAGGAACATAGATAAGCTGCAGAGCTGGGCTGAGAGATGGCAAATGGAGATTAATGCAGAAAAGTGTGAGGTGATTCACCCTTAACAAGAGTAACTGGAATGCACAATACTGGGCTAATGGTAGGATCCTTTGCGATGTAGATGAGCAGAGAGATCTCGGTGTCCATGTGCATAGATCCCTCAAAGTTGCCACCTAGGTTGATAGGGTTGTCAGAATCTATGAGGTCATGCTGTAGCTGTACAAAACTCTGGTGTGGCCACACTTGGAGTATTGCGTACAGGTCTGGTCACCGCATTATAGGAAGGAGATGGAAATGGTTCAGAGGAGATTTACTGGGATGTTGCCTGGTTTGGAGGGAAGTTCTTAGGAGGAAAGACGGAGGAACTTGACGCCATTTTCGTTAGAGAGAAGGTTGAGAAGTGACTTAATTGAGACTATAAGATAATCAGAGGGTTAGATAGGGTGGACAGTTAGAGCCTTTTTCCTCAGATGGTGATGACTAGCATGAGGGGACACAGCTTTAAATTGAAGGGTGATAGATATAGGACAGTTGTCAGAAGTAGGTTCTTTTCTCAGAGAGTAGAAGGCGCGTGGAATGCCCTGCCTGCAACAGTAGTAGACTCACCGACTTTAAGGGCATTTAAATGGTCATTGGATAGACATATGGATGAAATGGAATAGTTTAGGATAGATGGGCTTCAGATTGGTTTCACAGGTTGATGCAATGTTGAGGGCCAAAGGGCCTGTACTGCGCTATAATGTTCTATGTTCTAAGTGTCATACTGGATTCAAAATGTTAACTCTGTTTTTCTCTCCACAGATGCTGCCAGACCTGCTGAAGTTATCCAGTATTTTCATTTCTACTTTGCAGTATTTATTTGGCTTTTCCAGTATACATGTAGATTAAAATGCACCATGATTATCACTGTGCCTTTCTGACATTCCCTTGTTATTTCATCCTTTATACCCCTCTCTTTAGTTATAACCAGCCACTGGACTGACTGGGGTTTATTTCCTTCGAATCGAGAAGATTGAGAGTGGGCATGATTAAGATTTATAAACCTGTGAGGGCCATAGACAGGAAGAAACCTTTCACCTTGGAGGAATCAATGACTGGGGTGGCGGAGCATAGGTTTAAAGGAAGGGGCAGGGGGTTTAGATGGGGATGTGAGGAAAAACCTTTTCACCCAGAGGGTGGTGGGGAAGCTGGAACTCACTGCCTGTAAGGGTGGGAGAGGCAGAAACCCCCATGGTGCTGATGAAGTACTTAAATGTGCAATGGTGATACCAGGACACTCAGGCTATGGGCCAAGTGTAGGAAAATCGGATTAGAATAATGATTTTTGACTGGTGCAGGCAGGATGGGTCACTGTGCTGTAGATTCCCATGACTTTATGAATCCACCTTACCATGTGGTCATTGTCATGAATCTATACAGCACTCGCACCAGTGACCTCCTGCCAATATCATTTCTCATTTCAACTGCAACTCTTTCTCCTAAATTCCTAACTGCCCTGTGACCTCTGAGCAGCACCACTCCATGCCATCATTCAGCCTTGTCTATGTTATAGCTACTAAACTGTATTCATTCATTTCTATTTGTGCTCTCCTATTTCAGTTTGACTGAGGTATATTCAGATACTGGGCGTATAGTTTCAGTCATTTACTCTCTTTGTAAACTTCAGTCTTATCTGTTGGTTGATTCTTGGATTTGTGCTCTCTCTCTCTCTCTCTTCCTTAGAGACAAAAAAAGTGCAGATGCTGGAATCCAAACTGGACAAATAGAGGCTGGAAGAACACAGCAAGCCAGGCAGCGTCAGGAGGTGAAGAAATCAATGTTTCGGGTATAACCCTTCTTCAGGAATGAGGTTCTACCCAAAATGCCAATTATTCCACCTCCTGATGTGCCTAGCTTGCTGTGTTCTTCCAGCTTTCTGCTTGTATACTCACTCTCTTCCTGTCATGGTCAGTCGATTATTGCCCATATTAATACCTTTCCCTGTGCTCTTGTTCCTACTTTTTAACATGACCACACCTTCCCCAGATTGTGATTCATCTTGCCAAACCTGATTCCTTACCCCCACTATTCATAGAGATATACAGGATAAAAACAGACCCTTTAGTCCAATTCGTCCATGCTGCCCAATACATCCGAACCTAATTTAGTCCCATTTGCCAACATTTGGTCCATATCCCTCTAAACCTTCCTATTCATATACCCATCCAAATGCCTTTTAAATGTTGTAATTGTACCAGCCTCCACCATATCCTCTGGCAGCTTATTCCACACACCCACCACCCTCTGCATGAAAAAGTTCCCCTTAGGTCCCTTTTATATCTTCCCCCTCTCATCTTAAACGTATGCCCTCTAGTTCTGGACCCCCCCACCTCAGGGAGAAGGCCTTGTTTGTTTACCCTATCCATGCCCCTCATGATTTTGTAAACTTCTATAAGGTCACCCCTCAGCCTCTGACACTCCAGTGACAACAGCCCCAGCCTATTCAACCTCTCCCTATAGCTCAAACCCTCCAACACTGGCAACATCCTTGTAAATCTTTTCTGAACCCTTTCAAGTTTCACAACAGCTTTCCGATAGGCGGGACACCAGAATTGCATGCAATATTCCAACAGTGGCCTAACCAATGTCCTGTACAGCCACAACATGACCTCCCAACTCCTGGACTCAATACTCTTGACCAATAAAGGAAAGCATACCAAACGCCTTCTTCACTATCCTATCTACTGGCAACTCCACTTTCAAGGATTAAAATCTCCACCTCTCCAGTTAGGAAGCAAGAACACCAGCTCCAGCAGAGTTCAGGGAGAGATTACCTTATTGGTTGTGCTCCCATTTTCCCCAGGAGTGATTAAAAAGGGAAGCCAAGTGAGCACGAGGGAGAAGGAAACAGGAGGATAAAATGCTGGCGGGAGATGAAGTAGGGTTGGAGAAGGATTAGGTAACATATTAACTAGGATAGCTCACTGCTGATTCCCAGCACCAGGCACCCAGGTTTAATTGCAGCCTCAGGAGACTGTGTGTGGAGTTTGCACGTTCTCCCCGTGTCTGCACGGGTTTCCACCCACAGTCCAAAGATATGCAAGTTAGGTGGATTGGCAATGGGAAACTGACCATAGTGATCAGGGATGTGTGGGTTAGCCTAAGAGAAATATAGAGATGGGTGGGGTTGCTGGATGGGATGCTCTTTGGAGGATCAGTACAGACTTGATGGGCTGAATAGCCTTGTTCCGCACTTTAGGGACTCTGGGAGTAGGTCATTCAGCCCCTTGAGCATGTTCTATCATTTATAATAATCATGGCCAATCATAACTCAGTCTCAACTCCATTTTCCTGCCTGCTCCTCATAACCCTTCAACCTGTTACTAATTACAAATCTATCTCCTCCTTTAAATTTATTCAGTGTCTTAGCATCTACCACACTCTGGAGCAGTGAATTCCGTAGATTCATGACCCTCACAGAATGAATTCCTCCTCGGAGCAAAGACGTGCAGGTTAGGGTGGACTGGCCGTGCAAAATTGCCCAAAGTGTAGGTTCGGTGGACTGGCCACGGGAAATGCAGGGATAGAGTGGGTCAGTGTAGGATGCTCTTTGGAGGATTGGTATGGACTAGATAGGCCGAACAGCCTGCTTCCGCACTGTAGGGATTCTGTAAATCATCTGTTCAAATTCATTTGCTCCTCAGACAGCGCCTTCCAAACCCACGACCACTTCTGTCGTGCACTTGGGAACACCACCCACCACCTGCAAGTTCCACCCCACTCACCACCCTAACTAGGAAATATATCACTGTTCCTTATTTGGGTCAAACTCCTGGCACACCTTCCCTACCGGCATTGTGGGTCAACCCACCGCAAGTGGACTGCAGTGATTTAAGACGGCAGCTCACCCCCACCTTCGAGGGCAACTAGGGATGGGCTGTCAATGCTGGCCAGCCAGCGATGCCAAGTCCCAGAAATAAATTTTTTAAAAATCTGTTTTAAATCTGCCAAAGTTGGAAGTCACATGACACTAGACTATAGACCAACAGGCTTATTTGAAATCCCATGCTTTCGGAACTCTGCCCCTTCGTCTGTGCCCTTCCTTCCACTTCAACTGATGAAGGTGCAGTGCTCTGAAAGCTTGGAATTTCAGATAAACCTGTTGGACTATAACCTGGTGTCAAGAGACTTCTGACTTTGTCCACCCCAGTCCAACACCGGCACCTCTGCACCAATAAATCTGCCAACGCCTACGATGGATGGAATATAATTGTCAGCACAGTCAGTGGAGCTGCAGGTCATCCTCACCCTTATATTGGGGCGTCAGGCCTCAAAATGTGGCGACGTTGACGACCAGGATTAGCTTTCCCGCGTAGTCATGAAAGGAGATGTTTCTGCTTCCGTCTATAGTTGTTGCTCCATAGTCATGGAGCGAACCAGGGGCGGAGCTGTTGCAGTGAGAAGTCTGGAAACAGAAAGGATAAAGGAGGTTTACTGTCACTTCTCCCTGCAACCTGCTGCTGCACCCAGAGCAACCTGCACCCCCTGGCGCCCTGGCCATAATCTATAGAAATCAGGAAGAATACCGCAAATTCAGGAGAGAGACGAAGGCTGGAATGATGAGGAAGTGATGACTGCAGATGCTGGAGATCAGAGTCAAAAGGCCTGGTGCTGGAAAAGGGCTTATGCTCAAAACGGCGACTCTCTTGCTCCTCAGACGCTGCCTGACCAGCTGTGCTTTTCTAGTGCCACAGTTTTCAACTAAGGCTGGAATAAGGAAGGCTAACAGGAAAGGATGGAATGCTTCACAGAATCCCTACAGTGTGGAAACAGGCCATTAGCCCCAACAAGTCCCCTCCCAAGAGTAACCCACCCAGACCTATTCCCTTACCCTATTATCTTACATTTACCGCTGACTAATGCGCCTAACCTACACATCCCTGAAATACAATGGGCAATTTAGTATGGCCAAACTTTGGACCTTTTAACCTGAACATCCTTGGACTATGGGAGGAAACCGGAGCACCTGGAGGAAATCCGCACAGACACGGGGAGAATGTGCAAACTCCACACAGACAGTCGCCCAAGGCTGGAATCAAACCCAGGTCCCTAGTGCTATGAGGCAGCAGTGCTAACCATTGAGCTACCATGTTGTGCTATAACACACAGTAAAATGTTCTTCAGACACATTAATGGTAAGATATTAGTGAAGGATAGAGTGGAGTCCAAACAGAACAAACAATATAAGCTGATCATTGAAGCAAAGGATATGGCAGAGTTATGGAATGGGTACTCTACTTCTGCCTTTAGCAAATTTGAAAATGGTGACAATGGTCCAGTTGAAAATGTGGGTGTTGAGTAACTGAGCAGTATAGTGTTAGATAAGAAAGAGGTGTTAAAAAGCCTGGCAGCACTCCAGGGAGAGAGGTCACCGAGTTCAGATGCGATACATCCTGGATTGCTGAGAGAGAGGTAAGGGAGCAAATTGTGGAGCCATTGACAGAAATTCTCCAGAGCTCTGTGAACACAGGATTAGTCCCAGGGGGGCTGGAGAATCGTAAATGTGACACCTTTGTTTAAGAAAGGGAGAGAGGATAATCCAGGAAACTACAGACCTACAAATCAGCGTGACATCAGTAGTGGGAAAACTAATGGAGGCCATAATACAGGATAGATTGGAGCAAAATAAGCTAATACTTGACTATCAATATGGCTTTGTCAAAGACAGGTCGTGTCTGACAAATGTAATTGAGTTCTGTGACAAGGTGGCACAGATAGTGGATGTTGTATATTTGGACTTTCAGAAAGCATTTGATGCAGTGCCATCTGGCAGGTTGGTTGGCAAATTAGGAATGTTTGGGATTGATGGGTCCTTGATAGCATGGATTAGAAATTGGTTAAAAGTTAGGAAACCCAGGGTATGTATTGATAGGCATTTCTCAGACTGAGATGGAGTTGAAAGTCGTGTTCCCCCAGGGTTGGTGTTGGGACCCTTGCTTTTTCTGATTTATATAAACAATTTGGAGATGGGTGTTGATGGCAAAATCTCTAAATTTGCAGATCATTGAAGCAAAGCTAGGGAGAATAATGAACAGTGATGATGATGCTGAGCAGCTTCAGAGGGACATTGACAAGTTGGTGAAATGGGCAGGCACTTGGCAGATGAATTTCAATGCAGAGAAATGTGAGGGAATGCATTTTGGTCGAAGGAACGCAGAGAGACAGCACAGGCCTCAATGGGACAACTCTGAGGGGAGTACAGGAGCAGAGGGACCTCAGGGTTCATGTACATGATTCTCCGAGGTGACCAGGCAAGCTGAATCAGTTGTTACGGCGGCTTATAGGATCCTTGGGTTTATAAATAGAGGTTGAGAGGATAAAAGCAAGGAAGAGATGCTCCCCCTCTATAAATCATTGGTCAGACCACAATTGAAGTAAAATGTTCAGTTCTGAGCACCTTATTTAAGGAAGGATGTTAAAGCCCTGGGGAGAGTGCAAAGGACATTTACTAGAATGATACCTGGAAAGAGGGATTTTAGGTACAAGGAAAGATTAGAGAAATTGAGTTTATTCTTATTGGAACAGAGAAGATTAAGAGGTGACCTCCTTGAGGTGTTTAAAATTATGAACCATTTTGACAGGGTAAAGAAGATTTTTGTGTTCCCATTAGTTGGTACGTCAGTAACTTGGGGTCACAATTTCAAGATTGTTAGCAAGAGAGCTAGGAGTGAGATGAGGAGAAAGGTCTTTACTCAGAGAGTCATTAGGATTTGGAATGCACTGCCTGAGGGAATGGTGGAGGCGATTCTATGGAACATTCCAAAGAGAGCTGGATACATATTTGAAAGTGATGAATTTAGAGCATTACAGAGATAGGGCTGGAGAGTGGGACTAGCTGGGTAGCTCTTTCATGATCCCATCCACGTCCTGCACCTCCGCCCTCAAACCCCAGCCCTCCAACCGCAACAAGGACAGAACCTTGTTGTCCTCACCTTCCACCCCACCAACTTCCGTATACATCGCATCATCCTCTGCCAGTTCCGCCACCTGCGCACGGACCCCACCACCAGACATATATTTCCCTCCCCACCCCGGTCCGCTTTCCATAAAGACCGTTCCCTCCGCGACTAACTGGTCAGGTGTCGCCACCCTACAACCCACCCTCCTGTCCTGGCACCTTCCCCTGCCACCACAGGAATTGCAAAACCTGCACCCACACCTCCCCCATCACCTCCTTCCAAGGCCCCAAAGGAGCCTTCCACATCCATCAAAGTTTCACCTGCACATCCACCAATATCATTTATTGTATCGGTTGCTCCCGATGCAGTCTCCTCTACAATGGGGAGACTGGATGCCTTCTCACAGAGCGCTTTATAGAACATCTCCGGGACACCCGCACCAATCTACCCCACTGCCTCGTGGCCCAACATTTCAACTCCCCCTCTCACTCTGCCATGGACATGCAGGTCCTGGGCCTTCTCCACTGCCACTCACTCACCAATTGAGAAAGAATGCCTTACCTTCTGCCTCGGGACCCTTCAACCCCAGGGCATCAATGTGGACTTCACCAGTTTCCTTATTTCTCCTCCCCCCATCTTAGCCCAGTTCCAAACTTCCAGCTCAGCACCGTCCTCATGACCTGTCCTACCTGCCAGTCTTCCTTCCCACCTATCCACTCTACCCTCCTCTCTGACCTATCACCTTCACCCCCACCTCTATCCACCTATTGCACTCTCAGTTCCCTTCTCCCCAGCCCCACCCCCCTCCCATTTATTTATCCACCCATGAGGCTCCCTGCCTTCAGTCCTGATAAGGGCTTTTGCCTAAAACATCAATTTTCCTGCTCCTCAGATGCTACCTGACCTGCTGTGCTTTTTCAGCGCCACTCTAATCTTGACTCTGATCTCCAGCATCTGCCGTACGCACTTTTGCCTAGCTCTTTCAGGAGCCAGTTACAGACACGATGGGTTGAATGGCCTCACTCCGTACTGTAAAATGCTATGATTCTATGCATCCCTTAACTTATATCACTGAAGAGGACACGCTATTTGATCATTACCAAATTGCTGCTTGCTGTGCACAATCAGGCTGCTATGTTTGCTACATTACAACATTGCCTGCACTTCTAAAGGACTCCATTCACTGTAAAAGTCTGACAGACACCTAGATGTTGGTGAAAACCGTGTTGGAGAAATGTAACTATCAGCTCATGGACATTTACAACACAGAAGACAGACCATTCGGTCCATCACGTATGTACTGGTTGACAAAGATCTGACTACATGAATCCTATTTCCAGCTCGTCGCCCTTTGCCCTTGAGAGTGCAGTTATGCAACTGCATATCTAAATACTTCTTAAATGCAATGAGAATTTCTGACACAACCGTCCTTTCAGGCAATGAATTCCAGACTCCCATCACCTCTAGGTTAACTCAGAACCTCCAGCTCGCCTCCTGGCCTTCTACCTTTCTGGTTACTGGTCCCTCTGCTAATCAAAAAAGTGTTTTCCTATCCACTCTATCCTTGCAGATTATAATCTTATGCACCTCCATCAAGCCCTCTGTCAACATTCACTGCTCTGAAGAAAACAAGCCCAGTCTACACAATCACTCCTCATGGTTCAGACCATTCAGCCCACACAGCATCCTGAAAGCAGAAGACAGCAGATGCTGGAAATCTGAAACCAAACCTTTCCAGCTGTGGGCTATTTCAATGAACCATTGTGCTCCCATTTCCACCCCCGGCATGCTACAGTGTTCTAACAAAGTTCAATGCAAACTGAAGAGGTAACACCTCATTTTCCACAGAGATACTTTATAGCCTCTAGGACTCAGTACTGAGTTCATCAACTTCAGAACATGGTCTCTGTCCTCCATTGCGATAACTGTCTTGCTCTCAACAACAGACCCATTCTCTTACTTTCACACCTAACATTGCACCTATATCTTCCCTTTATCATGCACAGACTAGATGGGCCAAAGGATCGCTTTTGGTCTCTGCCCATTGAAGTTGCCATAGTCCTACCAGACCATAGGGCTGCTCTCTCATTAGAGAGAAATGACTGGTGGTGCTTTAACCTGAGGGTCACCATGCCTCAGGCGAGGGGAGAGGTTGAGAAGGACAGTTCTACATGGTAACCTCAGCCAGTGCCATGTTGTTGACATCACTCTGTATCCAGTCAATGGAGCTAATCAACCCCCTAATTCTGACCATTAGTACTCCCGTTGTCTTTTGTTCTGAGGCACCTCACCATCTGTTCCACTCGCTCCTCCTACCCCTCGCTATCTGTTCCACTCACTCCTCCTCCCCCTCGCTATCTGTTCCACTCACTCCTCCTCTCTCTCTCAACAATATAGAAATTTCGCTGAAGAAGAATCACACTGCACTCAAAACGTTAACTCAGTTTCTCTCTCCAAGATGCTGCCAGACTTACTGAGTTTCTCCAGCACTTTGTTTTTATTTCAATGTCCTGATGAACCTCCTTTGTACCATCTCCAGTGCATTCACATCCAGAACTGTAAACTGTGGTCCAGCTTTGGCCTTACCAGCTCCAACCTAACCTCCCTGTGACTCGGCTAATTCCATTTACCTTCTTAACCACCTTTTATTATTATTAATGATTTAATAATATTTTAATACTTCAGTAATTGCAAGAAATCTGGATTCATTCTTGGGATAGTGACTGGGTGTACACGTGCTTGTGGTCAAGGGTTTAAATCCCAACATGGCAGATGGTGAAATATGAATTTGGTCAAAATCTGGAATAAAAAGCTAGCCTAATGACGACCATGTAACCACTGCTGATCGTTATAAAAAACCATCACCAATGTTCCCTTTAGAGAAGGGGATTTCCTATCTTTACCTGGTCTGGCCTAAATGTGAGTCCAGACCCACAGCAACGTAGTTGACTGCAATTTTCCTGTGGAGAACTGGAGGTCAGGAAAAAATACTGGATCACGTCAGCAATGCCCCTAACCCATGAATGAAAGTATATGTCTTTAAACAGCCTTCAGGTCTGGGCATGAAGGAAAGACAAAACACGGAGATCAATGGGGCACGGAAGTGGGCCTAAAAATCAAAGAAATGTGCATTTTTGTAGCACCCTTCACTGTCTTAGGATGCCCCCAAGATGTTTTACAGCCAATAAAGTACGTTTTTGAATTTAATCACTGTTGCAACATGAGAAGCAGGAGTTCAAATTGTACACAGCAAGAACCCATAGGCAGTATGGCTGGCTCAGCTTTTTTTCCGCCCATTGATGTCACTTGAAGGATGACTGTTAATCCAAGGGAATTGGAAGAAGGGTTTTACCTGACAGGAGCTGTGGGATCCTTTCTTCCACCTGGGAACGTAGACAGCATCTTGACATTAACATCTCACCTGAGGTAGGCAGATACCTCCGGCAGTTCCAAACTGCCCTGGGGGTGAGGGAGAGCTTGCAGGAGCTACTCCAATCTCTTGGGAGGTAACTGAGCCACTGAGAAGCCAACACAGTGCCTGCTCCTCAGGCATTGGGTTGGGGATGTTGGCGTTGGCAATGTTTTGATGCAAGGATTGACTCAGGGCTGTGAGTTTCTCTTGTGGGTCTTCATATGATGGGATCATAGGATACAGGAGCAGAATTAGTCCATTCAGCCCATTGGGTTCACTCTGTCATTTGATAATGGCAGATGTTTCTCAACGCCATCCTCCTGCCTTCTCCCTGTAACTGTCGTTCCCCTTTACCAATCAAGACCCTACCTATCACTGTTTTAAATACACTCAATGAGTTGGCCTCCACAGCCCTCCGTGGCAATGAGTTCCACAGATTCCCCACCCTCTGGCTGAAGAAATTCCTCCTCATCTCAGTTCTAAAGGGTCCTCCCTTCACTCTGAGGCTGTGCCCTCGGGTCTAGGTATCTCCTGCCAGTAGAAAGACCTTCTCAAAATGTCCACTCTATCCATGATCTTGTATTCTGTCAGTCTCAGTCAGACCCTGCTCCCATCCTTTTAAACTCCATCGAGAATTGACCCAGAAACCTCAATCACTCCTCATGTGACGATCCCTTCATTTCTGGGATCATTGTTATAAATCTCCTCTGGATCCCCCTCTCCAAGACCAGCATATCATCCCCTAGATATGGGGCCCAAAATTGCTCACAATATTCCCATTGCAGTCTGACCAGAGCCTTGTATAGCCTTAGCAGTATATCCTTGCTCTTGTTTCTAGCCCTCTTGAAATAAATGCTGACAGGATACCCCAAATCGTTCAGCCTCTGGGTGAAGGAGGATGTAGTCGCTCCTTGACTTCTTTCCTTGGATGGTTTCAACAAGAGTAATTTAAAACAGATCCTTTTCTTCCTGGTTACCTTGCTCCCAGACCAGATGAATTTTGGTTTGGAAAAGGAGCCAACAAAACCAGGCTTTGAGATAATAAAAGAATGTGTTTATTAATTATTAAGTCTGAGTGCAACTTTGTTTGATGCGGGGCCTTGGGGGCTCTGTGCACATGATCTTGACGGGTTGGTGGTCAGCTGTGGGTAAGCAGAGGGCGGTTAGTGTGTGGAATGAGCTTTCTGAGGAAGTGGTGGATGTGGGTACAATTACAATGTTTAAAAGACGGATGGATACGGGTTTGGTACATTTTGGCGCAGCTGTTTGGGTGCCGGCGTTTTGGCACGGCCATTTGGGCGCCAAACTTAGTTGCACCAGCCCATTTGGCAACGGACATTAAGGCACTAAGAACATTTCTTTATATGTAAATCTGTCTGTATGGACAGCTTTGGTGTAACAAAATTTAATGTTTTTATTTTTCAATAAAGTTACAGTTTTAAAACTTTTCAAAGTTCTACCTTTGAGTGATGATGAATCAATCAACCTTTTTTTCCTAGCACCAAAATGTCTGTCACCAAATGGGCTGCGCCCAAACGGCCATGCCAAAACGCTGGCACCCAAATGGCTCATACGCTACAGTCACGGGTCCAACCAGGCATTTGGTAGAACGAACCTTTAGTGAATTAGTCATAGAGATGTACAGCATGGAACCAGCCCCTTTGGTCCAGAAGGTAAAGCTAGTCTCAGTGATTGTGCCCACTAAACCATCATCGATGGCTGTAGAGACCCCATCTGGTTCATTAATGTCTTTCAAGGAAGGAAATCTGTCATCACTACCCAGTCTGGCCTAATGTGATTTTTAAAAAATGTGGTTGACCCTTAACTGCCCTCTGAAGTGGCCAAGCAACTTCAGGGGGCAAATCGGGACGGGCAACAAAGGATGACCCTGCCAGAAGTGTCCACGTCCTGTCAAAGAATAAGGAATTAAAAGTATCAGTGAGAGGTTTGGGAGGCATGGTGGAGAGAGAGGGATGGAACTTAGAAAGGGAAGCGACAGAACCGGAGAGAGTTATAAAACCAGAGAGAGAGTGTGAGCTGTGCCAAGCGAATGTACTGAGCTTGTTTGCTTGCACACACTGCTGATAACACTTATCTTAAACAGTTGCCACCAAATGGAAGTCAGAATGTTTATATCCTCTGTTTGTTTTGTCACTGCCTCAAGAACTTAACTTGTGGGGAAAAAAAGTCATTTCCTGATACAGTCTTCCTTATTAGAGGCTGTAAACAACAGGATGACAATTGCAGGCAGTATCTCATTCAGGAACAACCAGGTGCCTGACTGTCTCCTATATTGTCTAACTACAGGCCTGGCTCATGAAATTATGGTCCAGTTTTGGCTGGTTTAGTGCCTGACTGTGTTTATTAGATTACAGATGAATTAGGTCAGGTTGATCTGTGTGCGTCACCGAAATATTTCTGCATTTCAAGCTGGAAAACATGCCAAAGCAAAACTCTGATTTACCGCACTGGAGAGGTTTTAGTCTCCACTCTCATGACATTGGTTTCCTGACATGCCCATATACCCTCCAAAGAAATATCTGTAAAATAACATTATCAAAAAGGACCTGGCTAGGGAATAATTTGGAGATTTGGTGGTGTAGTGGTCCCTGGAAAAACCGGGAACATGAGTTCAAATCCCAGCCACAGCAGCTGGTGAAGTTTAAATTTGAATAATTAATCTGAAATGGAAGTGGTAGTCTCACTAATGGTGACTATTGCTATTCAATTCCCATCTCATTCACTAATGTCATGCAGAGAAAGGCCATTCAGCCCATCGAGTCCACAGTGGCCCTCCAATGAGCTTCTCACCCATACACAGACCCTAACCCTATTCCGGTAACCCTGCATTTCCCATGGCCACCCCACCTAGCATGCACATCCCTGGATATTATGGACAATTTACCATGGCCAATTCACCTAACCTGCACATTGTTGTCCTTCAGGGAGGGAAACCGACTGTCCTATACAGTCTAGACAAGCAGGAGGCTAGGAGAACAGAGCAAGCATCAGGAAGTGGAGAAGTCAATGTTTCGAGTATAACCCACCCCCAGTCCTGAAGAAGGGTTACACCCGAAACATTGACTTCTCCACCTCCGGCTGCTGCCTGGCTTGCTGTGTTCTCCCAGCCCCATGCTTGTCTACTTTGGATTCCAGCATTTGACTCGTCCTATATGGTCTGGTATGGATCTGTCTCAAATATGACACTTCCACTATCATGTGAGTGGCCTAGAGCTGTTCTCTGCGATGGCCTTGGCAGCGGCTAGGTTCAAGGGCAGTAAAGGGGGTGGGTAATAAACTGCAGTCTTACCAAACATCACATGATGTGGCAAAGTTTAAACAAAACCCCAGGGTTTGTTTTCCTTGGAGAAAGAGATTTGATCGAGGTGCCAAGTTTACATAACGTGGGCAAAGAGAAGTTGCTTCATTAGCTGAGGAGATAAGGACTAGGGGACATGAATTAATGCGTTGTGCAAGAGCTTCGGGGTGGGAATTGAGAGGATGGATTTCTTTAAACACTGAGCTGTATGACCTGGGATCCCCTGCCCCTGAGGGTACTGCAGGAGATGTTTAACAATGTCTACAGGAAAGTGGATGGGTACTTGAGGACAACAAACTCATTGGCCTGAGGAGATGGGACAGACTGGACCGCTCTACACATATGGACTCGATGGGCTGAGTGGCCTCCTCCTCTGTCTTTAATGACTCAATGATAACTGCTGCAACATTTTATACTGAGACACATAGGAAGAGGTTCAGGCGATGAGCAAAAACTCAACGAAAGAGGTAGATTTTAAAGGAGGTTCCTAATGTGACAGAGTCAGAGACAGAGAGATTAGGGAAGACTTCACATCTGAGGCACAACCCCTGATGGTAGATTCATCCCAGAGACTCATTGGAGTAGCAGCAGCAGCAGCAGCAATCTCAGACTTGTAGCACTGGAATCCTCTTCAGGGGTTTGGAAACAAGGATAAAAATTTTAAAATCAAGGTGTTGGCTGGTCAGGAAGCCAGTCTATGTATGTCAGTGAGCACAGGGCTGATAGGTGCACAGAGCCTGGTATGAGAATGGGAGGTGGGCAGTTGAGGTTTAGATCACCTTAATTTAGAATAGAATTAGGCTTATTATTAACTCAAGTTACACAAGAACAGGAGTACAGTAAAAAGTGTACAATGTCACCAACACGCTGTCATTTAAGGTACAAATCTTAGCTACAAGAAAAAGAGAAGCGAAATGTTACACTACATTTCAGGTATACATACAGATCGTTCTTCTATAACATGACAATTGTGTTCCTCTGTAACATTGTGCTATAGAAAATCGCGCTCAGGAAATTGCTATAGAAAATCGCCTTGTAGAAGATCGCTAACTAAAAGTAGCTATACCCGTTCGGTAGAAAGTTTGCGTTATCTAAGCAACATCCACAATTCATCAATTGCGTTATAGCCAATTCGTGCTGACGAACCGCGTGTTATAGCAGAACGACCTGTAGGCTAAGTTAGGAAGGTAAGAAATAAAGATAAAAGGATAGAAATGACAGCCTTTCTACAGATGGTGTAAATCAGGAGGTGGCCAGGGAGCATTGGATATTCAGATCTGAGGGTTGTAACGATGTGGCTGAGTGGTTTATCGAATAGGGACAGCAATGTACTGCATTGTGGAGGTAAACATTTGCCGTCTTGGCAATGGAGGGCATCACTAATAGTTAATACCAACTTTTCTGGCCTTCCAACTGAAATACTGAGTCTTTGTTGACAACCAGCAGATCATTTTGTTTCATTTATTCACAGATTGTAGGTTCACTGGATTGGATCCGCATCTATTGCCCATCCCTAATTGGTCAGAGTGGTCTGGAGTTACAGGTAAAGGCAGGCGTTTCCTCCCCTAAAGGACTTTAGCGAACCAGACTCTCTGGACAATTGACTCTTAAGTTCAATTTGTTTTTGTTGATCTGAAATTCCACCATCGGCTGTGGCAGGATCTGAACCACAGCATTAGCAGGGTCTCAGGATTAAGAGTCTAGCGACAACGCCATCCCTCCCTTAAATACTCATGCGCCTCTAATGGTGTGTTAAAGAGGAACAGAGGAATGAATTAGAAATAATAAGCACCATGACACTCCTGCCTCGTACCAATGCGGAGTATTTATCAAATAACAGAAGCTGTTGAACGAAAGGATATGGAGATGGTGGGTGAATGGGGCAAAAAGTATCCACAAGAATGGACCAGATCCAAAAGGTTACGGCTTCCAGGAACAGGCTAAAGATTTTTAAATAAAATTATGAAAATGTAGACCTAGAAAAAATAACGTTTCCATTGACAGGGAGACAAAAGCAAAGAGCTACAAAGAAAAATTATCCAATCAGGAATTCATAAACAAGGTTTTGATGTAAGCTCTTTAGAATGTGGAACTCGATACTGCAGGGTGTGGTTGAGGTGTACAATGTAGGTCTAATTAAAGAGAGGTTAGACATACGTTTGAGTGAGAAAGGAATAGGAGGCTGTGCTGTTGGTGTGGGACAAAGAAACAACACGGGAGGAGGGTCCTGAAAGAACAAGCCCCAGCATTGACCGGCTGGGCCCACTGGGAGCAGTGGGTGAGCCAGGAAAAGAGTTCTGTGGACATACTGTTCTCCTGTCAATAATGCTGTCTGTCCTCAGTTCTGAGGACGTGAAAGTAACTATAAACAGGGAATAGAAAATCGGGGAGGGTTGTAACAACTATTGGTGTGGCGTGGGAGGGATGGGAAATTGGAGCTATACAGCACGTAAACAGACCGTTCGGTCCAACTCATTTAAGCTGACCAGGGTTTCCCAAACTAAACTAGTCCCGCTTGCCTGGGTTTGGCCTGTATCCTTCTAAACTTTTCGTTTTCATGTACCTGTCCAAATGTCTTTAATTGTTATTGCATCTACCACTTCCTTCGGCAGTTCATTCCACACAAGAACCACCCTCTGTGTGAAAAATTCACCTCCCCCGGGTTCCTTTTAAATCTTTCTCCTCCCACATTAAAAATATGTCCCCTCAATTTGAACGCTCCTAACCTAGGGAAAAGACCTTTGCTATTCACTTTTTTTATGCCCCTCGTGGTTTTATTAACCACAACAAGGTCACCCCTCCTATGCACCAGTGAAAAAAGTCCCAGCCTATCCAACCTGTCTTTATAACTCAACCACTCCAGTCCTCGTAATATCCTGGTAAATGTTTTACGCACCCTCTTCAATTTAATGATAACCTTCCTACAGCAGGGCCACCAGAACTGTACACAGTACACCAAAAGGAGGGCAAAATGTTATTCTGCACAATAACACTCTCTGACAAATAAACCGTGGGTGGCACGGTGGCATAGTGGTTAGCACTGCTGCCTCACAGCGCCAGAGACCCGGGTTCAATTCCCGCCTCAGACGACTGACTGTGTGGAGTTTGCACGTTCTCCCCGTGTCTGTGTGGGTTTGCTTCAGGTGCTCCGGTTTCCTCCCACAGTCCAAAGATGTGCAGGCCAGGTGAATTGGCCATGTTAAATTGCCCGTAGTGTTAGGTGAGGGGTAAATGTAGGGAAGTGGGTGGGTTGTGCTTCGACAGGTCGGTGTGGACTTGTTGGGCCGAAGGGCCTGTTTCCACACTGTAAGTAATCTAAAAAAAAACCAGTTAGTCACACAATAAGATAGATTGAAGCTGGTGTTCACAGGCACATCAACTCACTGACTGGCACCTGTTGGTAAGGGTTTCATGTATCAGGACATCTGTACTGTTAAATCAAACATCAAATCTCACACCCAATCCCTCTCTGGCATCTCGGCTGGCACACACACGATGGGCAGAGTGTCCTCCTTTCGTGCCCTGATTTTTTTTCTAAATACCTATACAAGGGCAAATGCATGGGGATGCAGTGGGTGGGGAGGGCCAGTATGTGGGTAGTTCCACAGGAGAGTCATCACACACACACACAATAAGCCAAGCGACACTCTCCTGCACCGTGATGATTCAGTGGTACAATAAAAGGTCACTTTGACTGGGAGCTGGGAAGGAAACTGGATTTTGAGATATATTTTGAAGTGGCCGTGAGTTGGAGGGCAAGACGTGGAGAGGGAGACTAGCCTGGTCCAAAAAGGCAGGGGCTGAAAACCAAAACACAAGAAACCGTTTGTATTCCCTGTTAAGATTAAGTTATTAATTAAAAGCATAGACACATATTCCTAGTGAATCCAGAATAAAAGATTAGGGTCTAACCTGACAAAATATTAATGAGCCATAATGAAATTTAAGATAGAAATAAACATAGAACTGAAATGACAGATGAGGCATATTTAATTGATAAAAACTGTTGCTTTCAGTTGCTGTGAAGGTTAATAAAACTCGCTCTTCAGTGCCTGGTTAAAAACCACCTTTACCTGGCTAGCTCCTGCCTGTATCCAGCCCAGCAGGAGCGACAGCAGGAGCCCATACTTGTTCAAGGTGCCCATTATGGAAGCAGGACAGTCATCTCCCAGTCAGTGGCTCGGACTCAGTCACTCAGGACTCAGAATCGTTTGAACAAACATTGTCCTATTTAAGCACAGAGCAAAGTGAGTCAGGGCAGGAGACAGCCAATCAGAAACACACGGGTTATGTGTTTGTCTTTGTGTTTGATGTAACCCTTTCAATGCAGAATTAGTGAGCCCCCACGGCAGTGCTTTCAAATCAGATGTGTCAAAACACACCATAAAACACATGTGAATACTGACAAACATCCAGGGCACCACTATAAATGCTGGCACACTCCCCAGGATGCCCTGTCAATTCTGCCACACCCCACCCCCAGCAGCTCCCCTGTAAATACTGACACACACACCCCCCCACACCCTCCCCCCATGGGACCCCCCTGTAAACACTGACACACTCCCCCCATACCCTGCCCCCAGGCCTCCCCCACACCCCGTAAATACTGACACACTCCCCCCACACCATGCCCCTGGGGGACACCCCCTGTAAATACTGACACACTCCCCTCACACCTCGCCCCCATGGCCCCTCCCTGTAAATACTGACACACTACCCAGGGACCCTTGGGGAGCCCTGTAAACATTGACATGTTCTCTGGAAGACTTACTTAAAGCTAACACACTCTTTGTGGTCCCCAGCAATATCAGCACACTCCCTGGGCCCTCAGTTTCTGCTGATTCACTGCCCAGCTTCCCTCAGTTTCTGCTGATACACTGCCCACCTTCCTTGGTAAAAAGAGAGACCACTCCCTGGGCCCTCAGTTTCTGCTGAAACACTGCCCAGCTCCCTTGGTAAAAAGAGAGACCACTCCCTGGGCCCACAGTTTCTGCTGATATACTGCCCAGCTCCCTGGTAAAAAGAGAGACCACTCACTGGGTCCCCCGATAAAGATGGAGATACTCCCCTGGTGTCAGAGTAAATATGGACACAACAGATCGCGAATCTATAAGAGAGAAACAGTTAATATTTGAATTGAGGTCATCTTTCATTCTGATAAAGGGTCATTCTGACCTGAAATGTGTACAGGTATTCTGTTTCTCTCTCTAAGGTTATTGTCTTGACATATAGAGTATTTTAAGCACTTTTTGATTTTCTTACTGTTATGATCCGAGCTGGGAATACGGGATATGTCAGATCCCAGCTGGGAAAACCGGACATGTCAAATCCAAGCTGGGAATATGGAACTTGTCAAATCCCAGTTGGGAAAACGGGACATATCAGATCCAAACTGGGAAAACAGGACATGTTAGATTCAAGCTGGGAATACGGAACATGTCAGATCCCAGTTGGGAAAGTGGGACATGACAAATCCAAGTTGTGAAAATGGGACATGTCAGATCCCAATTGGGAAAATGGGTCATATCAAATCCGAGCTGGGAATACGGGACATGTCAGTTTGCAGTATGAGACCTGCTTGATATATCATAAGTTCAGTTTTTGCCATTGATTCACTTTAGTGGTTAATCACTGAACGCATGCACAGGAAACTGAAAGTGTTCTTTAATGAAATAACATAAATCTACTTTGCAACAGAGAAAAGGCTCCATATATTACATTTATTAAAAACCTTAACATAAACAACAAAACAAAGCTTCAGCAATAGTGTTTGGAGATACTCAATCCCAAGGAAATTTCATTCCTATCTCAATGCTTCAATATTATTTAAACTGACTATTTCTAGTTCTTCTTCTTGGATGGTTGATGTATTTCTTTCCAGTCTGATGGCCTGAGCCTCCTTTAGCACTGATAACTCTAATGCTTCTGTACAAACCCTCACAGCTTGGACATTTCTCAACCTGAAATTGTTCCACTAGGAGGAAACTTCTGAACTGAAATTCTGATTCTCATGAACTGAAATCAAACTAAAGTAATTGCCCTCAACCAGCCTGTCACAAATGCAGCAGTTTAAATATTTCATCAATTAATGACCATAATTTACCTGTTAATTTGTGTTTAACTCATATTAATTCTGCATGTTAAAGTAGAGATTGATAGATAGCAAAAAAAATTGCTTTATTGATTCACGTAGAGGATGAAGTTTCCTGTTTTAAGGTGTGGAATCTTGCAGCTTTGTTCTTTTAGTGAATGGACCAGTTTTGGTCATCACGGACCAGTTTGGGCCAAAGGGTCTGTCTCTGTGCTGTAGGACTCTATGACGCTAACATCATGGGTATCCTGACAGACATTTAACTAAATCATATGATGCTTTAAACGTTACAAGTGACTTTTTGGCCTCTTTAATAAAAATTACTTTCACAGAACTAAAATCAAAACTTATCTGACTCTATTTTTAAAATTCAAATTCTCGGTAATATCTTAAACAGCTTTATTACATCACAGTGAATGTTTCCTGTTCTTCAAAGGTCATTTTACTCCTTCCTCCTTGCAAATGCTGTGCCTTTCCCCTTGTACTCCACCACTCCAAAGCTATTAAAACCTTCCCCAACCCACCGAAACAGTGTCTTATACCATCTAGGAGGACAATAGCAGCAGATACATGGGAACATCATCACTGGCAACTTCCCCTCCAAGCTGCTCGACATCCTGACTGGGAAATATATCATCGTTCCATCCGTATCACTGAGTCAAAGACTTCCCTTCCTAACAGCACCCTGACTGCAGCGCTTCATGAAGGCAGCTCACCACTCCTTCTCAATTAGAGATTGACAATAAACAGTGCAAGTTACAGCCTGACGATGATTTTATTTCACAAAATATCTACCTGTGGTGAAGCCTGTGGCTAGTAGACCGGACTGGCCCAGGGCAATATGAAGTACTGGGTTAGTTTTCTCACCGTGAGCCCCAACATGTATTTAGGAATTACCTGGAAAGACAAAAGGAAACATGAATGTGAACTGCAACACACCATCAAATACAAACTTTAAGAACTTGCTTTCGTTGGAACGTCAATGGCTGGGCTAACATTTATTGTCCATTTCTAATGGCCCTTGAGAAAATGGGGTTAGCTGCCTCCTGAAGCACTGCAGTGCATTGGGGTCAGGTCCTCCTGTCCGGAAGAGAGTTTTAGGATTTTGACTTGGCGACAGGAAAGGAACAACTGATATGGAACTGAGAAGGGATTTCTTCTCTCAGATGGTGGTGAACCTTAGGAATTTTCTGCTCAGAAGTCTCTGGAGGCTAAATCAGTGTTAGTTCAAGATAGGTTGACAGATGTGGAGCTGGAAGAGCACAGCATCGGAGGAGCAGGAGGGTCAATGTTTCGGGTCCTGACCTGCTGGGCTCTTCCAGCAGCGGCAGTCCTTACTATCTCCAGATTGATACATCATAGTTGCCACAGATGTCAAGGGATATGGGATGGTCATAGAGATGTCCCCTCACACTGAAACAGACCCTTCGTCCCAACTCCTCCATGCTGATCAGATATCCTAACCTAATCTAGTCCCATTTGCCAGCACTTGGCCCATATCCCTCTAAACCCTTCCCATTCATATACCCATCCAGATACCTTTTAAATGTTGTAATTGTACCTGCCTCCACCACTTCCTCTGGCAGCTCATTCCATACATGCACCACCATCTGTGTGAAAAAGTTACCCCTTAGATCTGTGGCACAGTGGTTAGCACTGCTGCCTCGCAGCGCCAGAGACCCGGGTTCAATTCCCGCCTCAGGCGACTGACTGTGTGGAGTTTGCACGTTCTCCCTGTGTCTGCGTGGGTTTCCTCCGGATGCTCCGGTTTCCTCCCACAATCCAAAGATGTGCAGGTCAGATGAATTGGCCATGCTAAATTGCCCGTAGTGTTAGGTAAGGGGTAAATGTAGGGGCATGGGTGGGTTGCGCTTCGGCGGGGACTTGTTGGGCCGAAGGGCCTGTTTCCACACTGTAAGTAATCTAATCTAATCTAATCCCTTTTATATCTTTCCCCTCTCACCCTAAACCTATGCCCTCTAGTTCTGCACTCCCCCACCCAGGGAAATATCTTGTCTATTTAACCTATCCTTGCTCTTCATAACTTTGTAAACCTCTATAAGGTCACCCCTCAGCCTCCGATGCTCTAGGATGCTAGAATATGGTATTAAGGTAGATACTCAGCCATGCTCTGGAATTGTGGAGCAGGCTAAAGGGACCAGATGACCTACTCCTGCTGCACTGTCCCTAGGTAGGATGGTGAGTGACTTGGAGGGGAACTTGGAGGGGTGATAGTGTTCCAAATTACCTGCCACCCCTGTCCTTCTAGATGGTAGTGTTTGCAGGTTTGGATGTTGCTGTCTCAGTGGGTTGCTAAATGCATTCTGTTTTCCCTGGAGTGTTGGAGGCTGAGGGGTGACCTTATAAAGGTTTATAAAATTATGAGGGGCATGGATAGGATAAATAGGCAAAGTCTTTTCCTGGGGTGGGGGAGTCCAGAACTAGAGGGCATAGGTTTAGGGTGAGTGGGAAAGATATAAAAGAGACCTAAGAGGCAAATGGCGAATATAACTGTCCCGTGCAGAAACGCGATATATTGCTTGTCATACCACGGACTAAGTCTGCAGGATAGTGAATGAGTTAGCAACTGAACTGTGAGGGATTAACAGAGTAAATGTTTGAACAAATCAGGGTTGACAACATTTCAAAAATGTTTTACATGGATACCCTTATGAAAGGTGCGGAGTAAATGCAAGTCTTTCATTTTATTTGTCTATTGCAGCTAATGAAGAGAACTATCAGGAGTGAGAATTCCCAAAAAAGTCAGCATTCCCACCTTAAAGGCTGAGATAATTCCTTTCCTTGTCTGAATGTCTCCGTTCCTTCATTGCTTTCTTCCTCAGGCCTGGACTCAGCTGTCTTGTGCACAACCAGTGAAGAAGCTGCTGACTTTAACTCTTCCCTTCTCTTGCCACTTCTTTGATGACAGACAGGATACTGCGGAGGATGCGATTGTGGAGGTTAAGCCGCTGGACTAATAATGTTATTCTAAATTGCACCAACTTGCTACATATCCATTTGTTAGCTGTGGGTGTTGCTGACTAAACAGGATAGAACATTGGCTCTTATTGTAAGGAGATTGGACTATAAGAGTATGGAAATCTTACTGCAACTGTTCAAGGTGCTGCCAGACCACATCTAGAGTACTGTGAGCAGTTTTGGCCCCCTTATTTATGAAAAGATATTGTTTCCCTGGAGGCAGTTCAGAGAAGGTTCATTTGGATGATCCCTGGTGTGGAGGGATTGTCTAATGGGCAAGACTCTACTCACTGGAGTTCTGAAGAATGAGAGGTGATCTCACTGAAACATTTTGGATTCTTACAAGGCTTGACAGGGCAAATGCTGAGAGAATGTTTCCTCTCTCACTCCTATCGGAAAGATGTTGTGAAACTTGAAAGGGTTCAGAAAAGATTTACAAGGATATTGCCAGGGTTGGAGGATTTGAGCTATAGGGACAGGCTGAATAGGCTGGGGCTGTTTTCCCTGGAGCGTCGGAGGCTGAGGGGTGACCTTATAGATGTTTACAAAATTATGAGTGGCTTGGATAGGATAAATAGGCAAACTCTTTTCCCTAGGGTGGGGGAGTCCAGAACTAGAGGGCATAGGTTTATGATGAGTGGGAAAGATATAAAAGAGACCTAAGAGGTAACTTTTTCACGCAGAGGGTGGTATGGGTATGGAATGAGCTGCCAGAGGAAGTGGTGGAGACTGGTACAATTCAAAGTTTGGGAGAAGATTTGTAGCTCGGGTGCTCGTTGTTGTGGTTCTGTTCGCCGAGCTGGGAATTTGTGTTGCAGACGTTTCGTCCCCTTTCTAGGTGACATCCTCAGTGCTTGGGGAGCCTCCTGTGAAGCGCTTCTGTGATCTTTCCTCCAGCATTTATAGTGGTTTGTATCTGCCGCTTCTGGTTGTCAGTTCCAGCTGTCCGCTGCAGTGGTCGATATATTGGGTCCAGATCGATGTGCTTATTGATTGAATCTGTGGATGAGTGCCATGCCTCTAGGAATTCCCTGGCTGTTCTCTGTTTGGCTTGTCCTATAATAGTATTGTTGTCCCAGTCGAATTCATGTTGCTTGTCATCTGAGTGTGTGGCTACTAAGGATAGCTGGTCGTGTTGTTTCGTGGCTAGTTGGTGTTCATGGATGCGGATCGTTAGCTGTCTTCCTGTTTGTCCTATGTAGTGTTTTGTGCCGTCCTTGCAGGGGATTTTGTACACTACATTGGTTTTGCTCATGTTGGGTATTGGGTCCTTCGTTCTGGTGAGTTGTTGTCTGAGAGTGGCTGTTGGTTTGTGTGCTGTTATGAGTCCTAGTGGTCGCAGTAGTCTGGCTGTCAGTTCGGAAATGGTCTTGATGTATAGTAGTGTGGCTAGTCCTTTGGGTTGCAGCATGTCCTCATTCCATTGTCTTTCCCTTAGGCATCTGTTGATGAAATTGCGCAGGTATCCGTTTTCACCAAGACAGGGGACGAAACGTCTGCAACACAAATTCCCAGCTCGGCGAACAGAACCACAACAACTGGTACAATTGCAACATTTAAGAGGCGTTTGGATGGGTATATGAATAGGAAGGGTTTGGAGGGATATGGGCTGGGTGCTGGCAGGTGGGACTAGATTGGGTTGGGATATCTGGTCGGCATGGACATGTTGGACCGAATGGTCTGTTTCCATGCTTCATCTCTATGACTCATGGGAGAGTCTGGGACCAGAGGGCAGCGTCTCAAAATAAAGCGGCATCAATTTAAGACAGAAATGAGGAGGAATTTCTTCTCTCAGAGGGTTGTGAATCTTTGGAACTCCTTGCCACAGAGCGATGTGGATGCAGAGTCCTCATATATATTTAAGGCTGAGATAGATAGATTCTTGATCAGTCGGGGAATCAAAGGTTATGGAGAAAAGGCAGGAAAGTGGATGTGAAGAGTGTTGGATTAGCCATGGTCCTATTGAACAGCAGAGCAGGTTTGAGGGGCCAAATGGCCTACTCTTGTCCCTATTTCTTATGGTCTTATGGCTAAGCCAGAATTTCTTGCAGGTCGCTAATTGTATTTGAGAAGGCGGTGGTGAGCTGCCTACTGGAACCACTGCAGTCCATGTGCTATAGGTAAAACTACAATGCTATTAGAGAGGGAATTCCAGGATATTGACCCAGTGACAGCGAAGCAACGGCAATATATTTCCAAGTCAGGACGGTGAGGGGCTTGGAGGGGAAGTTGCAGAGGGTGATGTTCCCATGGTCCCTTGTCCTCTGGATGGTAAAATTCATGTTTGTGTGGTGCTTTAAGGAGCCTTGGAGAGTTGCTGCATCTTGTGGGAAGTGGAAAGTATTCCATCGCACTCCTGACTTGTGCCTTGGAAATGGTAGATAGGCTTTGGGGAGTCAGGAGGTTGACTAACTCACTACAGGATTTCTAGCCTCAGTCCTATTCTTGTAGCCATTGTGTTTATCTGGCTAGTCCAGTTGGGCTTTTGGTCAATGGTAACCCCAGGTGATGATAGTGGGTAATTCAAAGCCGGTAACAGCATTGAATATCAAAGGCAGATCCCAGTTTCCAGCAAGCCAACTAATTTCCTATGAATCAATACTGAAAAAACAAATGCCCATGACTTGACAAAGGGTATCCTTTGTTCATAGAGGAGAATTAGAAAGTCATTACCCCTCAAGTCAGCATAGTAGCATCAGCCTAGTCTGTGTATCGAGTGCTTAAACAAGTGAAGTTCAACACAATGCTGGGGGGTCAGACAAGAGTCAGTTTTCTTTCAGACCTTGGATACGAGACATCACCTTTTTTTAAGGCACACCCTCTTTGACTCCTTGCTGCAAGATGTAACTAACATTTGAACAAAGGCAAGGCACTGCAGATGCCGGAAACAAACACAGAGAGTGCTGGAGAAACTCAGCAGGTCTGGCAGCATCCGTGGAGAGAACAACAGTGTTAATGTTTTGGGTCCAAAATAACGTTTTTTCAGAACTAACATCCTGACTCATCCTGACCCCACAGCTGACAGTGTGAACAATGCTGGAATCTACATCTCATTATTTTGACACCTCACTTTATTTAACCCAGGGCTGGATGTCAAACCGCCTGTGGGCTGCAGTCATGATCTAAGAATACATTCCCACAGGATGCCTCAAATTCCTGCCATTTTCAAGATCCTGGGGAGTGGAAGGAACAAAGGAACATGAAGTGCAATTGCCACTCAACCACTGTCAGTCATGGACTGTAAATAAACTTAACATACTAGATGACTGCATTTTTCATCAATGACATGCTGCCATCTGATTAATAGCCTCAATTTTCACCTCACAAACGTAGGCATTATTTACCTTCCTTGTGAAGATGAATTTACGGCATACTCACTCTTTTCCTCAGATGCCAATGACATTTCAAAATGGTGGACATCCCGCCCATACTGCTTGCTTAGTTTTATGATCCCTGGGATCTTGAAGAGTTTTGCCGAGGCTGAAATTATTGGCCTATTGATCTGGTGACCATTTATGCTCCTTGAAGAACTTAAAATCAAAGAATCATACAGTACAGAAGATTTCCTTTGGTCACGTGAATCTGCCAAAGTGGCCCAAAATGTACATCAGTCCCACTTTCCTGCACTAGGCCCCATAGCCTTGAATGTTATGACACTTAGGTTCAGGGTCGGATTAGAACAAATTAGCATGGATTAAGTAAGGGTGGGTGTGCCTAACAAACCTGTTAGAATTCTTTGAAGAGGTAACTAGTAGATTAGACCAGGGAAACCCAATGGATGTTATCTATCTAGACTTCCAAAAGGCCTTTGATAAGGTGCTTCATGGGAGGCTTCTGAGTAAGGTGAGGGTGCATGGTGTTCAAGGTGAGCTACTGGCATGGATTGAGATTGGCTGTCTGACAGAAGGCAGAGCATTGGGATAAAAGATTCTTTTTCAGAGTAGAGCCAGTGACAAGTGGGGTCCTACAGGGTTCAGTGTTGGGCCGCAGCTGTTCACTTTATATATTAATGATCTGGATGAAGGGACTGGGAGCAGTCTGGTGAAGTTCGCTGATGATACAAAGTTAGATGGACAGGCAGGTAGTACTGAGGAAGTGGGGAGGCTGCAGAAAGATTTAGACAATTTGGGTTCAGGAAATGGCTGATGAAATTCAATGTGAGCAAATGCGAGGTCTTGCACTTTGGCAAAAAAGAATACAGGCATGGACTATTTTCTAAACAGTGAGAAAATTCATAAAGCCAAAGTACAAAGGGATCTGGGAGTGCTAGTCCAGGATTCTCTAAAGATTAACTTGCAGATTGAGTCTGTGATTAAGAAAGCGAATGTAATATTGTCATTTATCTCAAGACGGTTGGAATACAAAAGCAGTGATGTGCTTCTAAGACTTTATAAAGCTCTAGTTAGGCCCCATTTAGAATACTGTGTCCAGTTTTGGGCCCCACACCTCAGGAAGGACACACTGGCACTGGAGCGTTACAAGTGAAGATTCACAAGGATGATTCCTGGAATGGTAGGCCTAATATACGATGAACGGCTGAGGATCCTGGGATTGTATTCATTAGAGTATAGAAGGTTGAAGGGAGATCTAATAGAAACTTACAAGATAATGCATGGCTTAGAAAGGGTGGGCGCTGGCAAGTTGTCTCCGTTAGGCGGGGAGACTATGACCTGTGGGCACAGCCTTAGAATTAGAGGGGGTCAATTTAGAACAGAAATGAGGAGACATTTCTTCAGGCAGAGAGTCGTGGGCCTGTGGAATTAATTGCCATGGAGTGCAGTGGAGGCTGGGACGTTAAATGTCTTCAAGGCAGAGATTGATAAATGCTTAATCTCACAAGGAATTAAGAGCTACGGGGAGTGTGTGGGTAAGTGGAGTTGAAATGCCCATCAGCCATGATTAAAAGACAGACTGGACTCAATGGGCCAAATGGCTTTACATCCACTCCTATGTCTTGTGGTCTTGTGAGATGCTTGTCCAAGTCCCTTTTAAAGGTTATGAGGTTTACTACCTCAACTACCCTCCCATGAGGGCATCCTGAGCCCACACCCCCATCTGGGTGAAAAATGTTTTCCTCAATTCCCCTCTAAACCTCCCTGCCTTTCACCTCAAAATGAAAAGTAAGTTGGTGAGGGACAGAACAGATTGGGATCTTCGATCATTTCTCCTGATAAAGTCAAACAGAATGGTTCAGGTTATTGCACAACTGTTACCATGGGTCCATCTGTGTTTTTCCCTGAAATTTGTCTGTGTGTGTGTGTGGCGGGGGGGGAGGGCGAGCATCTAACTAATGCTTGGTTAGACATTGTACCTTGTGTGGGAGTCATTAGATTAGATTACCTACAGTGCGGAAACAGGCCCTTCGGCCCAACAAGTCCACACTGACCCGCCAAAGCGTAACCCACCCAGACCCATTCCCCTACATTTACCCCTTCACCTAACACTACGGGCAATTTAGCATGGCCAATTCACCTGACCTGCACATTTTTGGATTGTGAGAGGAAACCGGAGCACCCGGAGGAAACCCACGCAGACATGGGGAGAATGTGCAAACTCCACACAGACAGTCGCCTGAGGCGGGAATTGAACCCGGGTCTCTGGTGCTGTGAGGCAGCAGTGCTAACCATTGTGCCACCGTGCCGCCCCAAATAGAGCATACAGCACAGAAACCGACCCTAGGGTCCAACTTGTCCATGCCAACCAGGTTTCCTAAACTGTTCTAGTCCCATTTGCCTGCATTTGGCCCATATCCCTCTAAACCTTTCCAAACGTCTTTTAATGTTGTAATTGTACCCGCCTCTACCATTTTCTCTGGCGGCTCATTCCATACACGCACCATCCTCTGTGTGGAAGCGTTGCCCCTTGGGTCCGTGTTAAATCTTTCCCCTCTTACCTTAAGCCTTTGCCCTCTAGTTTTGGACTCCCTCACCCTCTGGGAAAAATACTTTGGCTACTCTTGTTCTATCTTTATGTTCCTTACAATCTCATGAGACGCCTGTTCGAAATCAACAGCAGTCCCCATCATGGCTGCTGCTTGCCTTTACCACTGACACCAGACTGGCAGTTCCTACTTCCTGCAGAGACCTAGCACCTCTAACAGAGTGCCAAGAGCAACCTGATCCCACCCCTCGACTAATCAGCCTCTCTATGGTTTAGAAATAGTGTGCCTAAGGCAATGTAGTTCAGGCTCAGGGTGGAGTCAACCTGCGTGTGAGATACCCAAATCCGCTCTTTAAAACCTGGGCCCTGGTTTCTGTGAGTAATGCAAATATTTAATCACCTCATCCTAGTGCGGTGCTATATCACTCAATCGAAAAGAGAACTAAGGAACGTGGCTTCATGTTCTTCAGGATTCAATAATGACATTGCCTTCAGAATTGATTGGCATGGACCAGTTTGGGTCGAAGGGCCTCTCTTTGTGCTGTAGGACTCTATAACTCAAAATGTCCCCAGTCGAGTGACATGAAGGAAAGCCCAGCCTGAGGGATAGGGGACTGAGTTTAATTTAAGTGGCTTCAGCAACAATGTTCTTGATCATTTACCATTATCTTCATATGACTTCATTAGTTGGAAACATATTGGGTACAATACAAAGTAGTTCCCCAAAGGCATGTCAACTTTAATCTATTTTTCCTACCCAAGCTGTTCAAAGATGTCACCACACACCTCTGAAACAGGTCAAACTTGTTCACGAGAGTAGCTCACCACACGTTTCTCAGCAGCAATCAGGAATGATTAATAGTTACTGTTCTTGTCGCATCCTGTATACCTTTAGAAAAGTGATACGTGTTTGAAATAACCCTTTACGCTTTTGAAACATCCGAAACAACACTATAATGACACATCACCCCGTAACTAAGTGTTCTTGTGTAAATCTCAAACAATTTCAATCTCTGTTTCGTTTCATTTCACCTCGTGTAATTTTGTTTCTTGGCATAAAGGTTTTAAAACTGGGACAACAAACAGGAGTGCCTCCACCAGAGTTGCCTTTCCATGAAGTGGTAGTTTTCCAGCCCTCATAATTACCCTGGGGTTGCAGATCTGTTGCTATTCAGCAGCAAGAACCAATTATTGCACAAAACGAAAAGCTGTGACACTGCCCTGCAGCAACACAAACCATCAAATAGTTCTCTCACACAGGCAATATTTTGAAAGAATTCAAGAACAACGGCTATCCGATAAGCACAGTCCGCCAATTCTTACACAACAAACCCAAACAAGAAGACACAACACACCCAGAGACTCTCGCCACACTACCGTACATTAAAATTCCTGAAGAAGGGCTTATGCCCGAAACGTCGATTCTCCTGTTCCCTGGATGCTGCCTGACCTGCTGCGCTTTTCCAGCAACACATTTTCAGCTCTGATCTCCAGCATCTGCAGACCTCACTTTCTCCTACCGTACATTAAAGGCATCTCGGAGATGACGACCATGGGCATCATGGTAGCCCACAAACCTACCAACACACTGAAACAGCTCTTGATGAACCTAAAGGACCCTGTACCTTCATATACAAAATGAGTATGAGTAGTTTTTATTTTTCATTCCTATCATATACAGCTGATACAGTAAATAGCTATCACAAAGCTAGTCCTTTTTTTTCTAAAAGCTGTTCCTTGGCTCAAGGATTCTCCGTCCTTGATTTTTTTCAGAGGGATAATAAACCAGGCCGGGCTCCGATCAGTCTGGTTTGTTATAGAGATGAAAAGGATTTTGAGCGGCCTTTTGTTTATATGCAAACAGATGAGACTTCAGGCCAAAGTGATCATGTTTTAGAAGGGACCTGTATAATGAAAGGGGAGTGGTCAGCTCTCTATCTGGGCAGTTTAGTTCAGTCCAGAACTGGTTGGGAGTTTAACAGTGAGCTGTGTGGAAACTCTCTCTTCTGCCCTTCTAACTTCAACCTGTAAGCACCTGACTTGTTTTGTACTGTGTTTTAAAGAGGGTTTGCTTATTGGGGCTGTTACTTATGGAACAGCGTACTTAAGTCTAGATTGGATAGACTGAGTTCTGCAGGGGGCTCCTTATTCTGTTCTTTGTGTTTCATTGGGTAATTTTGTGAATAAGTTTTTTGTCTGTTTTAAATCTGGTAGTCAACCTCACTAACTTACTCGGGGTAATTTTCACTGTACACTTAGAGAAACAAATTGCAAAGTTATGGTCTGGGCTGCCCACTTAAGAATGGTTTGAGTTGTCTGGCCTAGCCCATAACACAGCATTCCTCCAGGACCTACATGGACAGCACAAACTACACAATTGTACACAGCATAAAGTGCATAAGAAGTGCAAAACACGCAAGTTCCAGTATAACAGAAGAATGATAAATAAAAGACATTTCTCTAGCAGCAATTCAATCGTGCAAAGAATTTCAGATGGGAAAGAGTCTGATCATACTGTGATAAGGATCCTGATGGCTTGGGGAAGAAGCTGTTGCAGTCTGGCCGTGAAAGACCGAATGCTCCGGTATCTCCTGCCAGATGGCAGGAGGGAGAAGAGTTTGAGTGAGGGGTGTGTGGTGTCTTCCACAATGCTCTCAGCCTTTTGAATGGAGTGTAGTATAAATGTCCGTGATGGAGGGAAGAGAGACCCCCATGATCTTCTCAGCTGTCCTCAGTATCCGCTGTAGGGTCTTACCATCCGAGACAGTGCAATTCCCAAACCAGGCAGTGATGCAGCAGCTCAGGGTACTCTCAATAAACCCTCTATAGAATATGGTGAGGATGGGACGTGGGAGGTGGGCTTTCCTCAGCCTGTGCAGAAACTAGAGAATACCCCGCAAGAACTGCAACAAACATTACATCGGACGGACAGGCAGGAAACTAGCCACCAGAATACAGGAACACCAACTAGCCACCAAAAGACATGACCAACTATCCTTACACACAGACAACAAGGGACACCAGTTCGACTGGGACAATACATCCATATTGGGACAGGCTAAACTAAGACACATATAGGAATTCTTAAAGGCCTGGCATTCAAACCGGAACTCCATTAACAAACACATCAATTTGGACGCCATTTACCAACCTCTCAGAAACAGAACCGGAAGTGATATCACCCACCGTAACAGACCAAGACACATAAATAGAAAGCGAAACAGGACACCAGTGCTTCACTGATGATGTTACCTAGCCTGGTGACAAAACATCTGAGAACATATCTTCCAGCTCAGCGAGCAAACTTACAACCTGAACGTTTTTAAAGTTGATTGGCTCAACTGGAGTTTGGAACTAAGTCAATCTATTTGGTGCAATTTCCAATTCAAAAGGCCTTACTTCAGCTTCTCTACTGGCTGTGCTCAGTTTCATTTGGTTCCAGCACCCCTGGTTTGAGCAGAACAAAAGTTCAAACGTTTCCTACACCTCCTGATTCCCCAAAGTCTGTCCATTATCCACAAGGCACAAGTCAGGAGTGTGATGGAAAACTTCCCCACTTCCCTGGAAGAGTGCAGTTCCAACAACACTCAAGGAACTCAACACCATCCAGGACAAAGCAGCCTGTTTGATTGGCATCACATCCACTCCTTAAGAAGGGCTTATGCCCGAAACGTCGATTCTCCTGCTCCTCGGACGCTGCCTGGCCTGTTGTGTTTTTCCAGCACCACATTTTTCAACTCTGGTACTCCAGCATCTGCAGTCCTCACTTTCTCCTATCACATCCACTCCCTCCATGACCGATGCTCAGTAGCAGCAGTGTGTACAATCTACAAGACGCACTGCAGAAAATCACCAAAGATCCTTAGACAACACCTTCCAAACCCATGATCCATCTGGAAGGACAATGGCAGCAGATACATGGGAATACTGAAACCAAAGAGAAAATGCTGGAAAATCTCAGCAGGTCTGGCAGCATCTGTAAAGAGAGAAAAGACCTGATGTTTCGAGTCTAACTGACTGCTTTGACAGTCAGACCTGCTGAGATTTTCCAGAATTTTCTCTTTTGGTTTCAGATTCCAGCATCCGCAGTAATTTGCTTTTATACGTGGGAATACTACCATCTGCAAGTTCCCCTGCAAGCCACTTACCATCCTGAGTTGGAAATATATTGCCGCTCCTTCACTGGGTCAAAATCTGAGAGTTCCCTTCCCAAAGGCATTGTGGACAGCACAGGGACTGCAGCGGTTTAGGAAGATAGCTCACCCCCACCTTCTCAAGGTGCAACTAGGGACGGGTAATAATGCTGGGCTCAGCCAGCGACACTTACATCCCATGATTGAATACAAACAAAATGCCAGACTCAAAATGATAACTCTCCACTGAAGCTGCAGCCCTGCTGCGTTTATCCAACAATTGCTGTATATAAATCAGATTTCTAGCCATTGCTTGATTTTGCCTTGAGTATCTCTTTCCACCTCAGACAAAGCTTGCACCAGAACAATCCCTTTGCAGTCGGACAGGATGTGGTGGGAAATTTGATGGGGTGGTAATGGCTGAGTAGTATTATCACTAGACTGTTAATCCAGAGTCCCAGGTCATGCTGTGGGGACCTGGGTTCGAATCTCATCGTGGCATAGGGTGGAATTTGAATTCAATAAAAATCTGGGATTAGGAATCTCGTGATGGCTATGAATCTGTTGTTGATTGTGGGGGAAAACCCATCAGGTTCACTAATGTCCTTGTGGGCAGGAAACTGCCATCCTTACCTGGTCTGGCCTATGTGTGACTCCAACCTTATAGCAATACGGTTGACTCTTAAATGCCACCTGGGCAATTAGGGACGGGCAATAAATGCTGGTCAAGCCAGCAATGCCCATGTCATATGAATGAATCTAATAAAAGAACTAACTGCTGCCTGTCCTTCCCCCTTTATTCTCCTCTTCTCTGTGCCCCAGGCCCCTGGTTGTTGAATCATTTTGGGCATCTGCGAAGAAAGCAAACCACTGAAGGGTGCGTCATAAACAGTCAGGCCGAGTGTGTGATAATGTCAGGGCCTCAATATGGTGGCGTTAGGCCCAGTCCTGATAGACTGTCAGGTGGCTAAGGTGGCTCCTCTTGAAAGGCTAAGTAGAATCATGGTTTCATAAAATCCCTATGTTATTGAAAGAGACCATTTACCCCATTGAGTCCACACCAACCTGCTGAAGAGCAGCCCACCCACACCCACACCCAGCCCCCTTCACTTTCCCTGTAACCCTGCATTCCCCTTGGCTAACCCACCTAGCCTACACATCTCTGGACAGTGTGGGCTATTTCCCATGGCTAACCCACCTGACCTGCACATCTTTGGACTTGGAGGAAACCGGAGCACCTGGAGGAAACCCACACAGGCACGGGGAGAATGTGCAGAGTCCATACAGACAGTCACCCGAGGCTGGAATCAAACCCGTAGGTCCCTGGCGCTGTGAGGCAGCAGTTCTAACCTCTGAGCCATCATGCCACCCTAAGTATCATGCCTACTGAGTGTCTTACCATCTGCGTGGGGATGGAATCATTGGGACAGGCAACAGTATGATGATGGCGTCAGGGTCTGGGTAAGTTATACTGAATGCTGGTGCCAGGCCTACTTTCTGTGCCAGTCCAGGGGCTCTCTCTTGGTTGGTGGTAAAGGATGAAGCCTGCTATGTCTCAGCAGGAGACAGGTTTTTTCCAGTAACAAGGTAAGGTTTATTCTATCTTTGTAACAGGTTACAGTGTACTGGTGACTGCAGAAGAGAATACAATCTCCAGTTTACAATGCTCAGAAAATGCTCCAAGTCTCCTAAAAGCTGCCTGATGCATATAACCAGCTGCTATTACATAGCAGAATGGGGGAGGTTCAGTTCAGGTCCCATTAACCCTTTCATATCCATTAACTTATACAACAGTGATGATGCTCAGAGGATCAGGGGACACACAGGCAGGAATACGTTCCTGGGATCTCACAAGTGGATGATGATGGAGAATCTCTCAGTCTGTTCTAGTGTAGGTTGAATTACTGGGATTGGAGGGGGATGATCTGCGCCCAGACCTCTGAGTGCCACCCACCAAGGAGAAAGGACATTTGTAACAGAGATTATGCAGCTGTGTGTTGCTGCTCAGGAACTTTTGCACAGCTCTGAAACAAACGCAATGTAATCAAAAGGAAAAACCTTCGGACTACGGTAACTTTGTCCATGGCGGGCAGTGCCTGCTGGGTTGAGGTGGCATCCTAACCTGCATAATGGGGCACAGGTACCTGTGATCACTGCTGGGCATCCTCAGCCTTCTCTTACACTGGCACTCTGACATGTCCAGAAAACTAAGCCCCATGTCAATCACCAAACACACACGGCCCTTCCCAATTTCATCTCTTGATGCCCAGGAGACTCCATTTTCTTTAATTGGTTCATAGGACAAATGATCTTTGATATGCCATTACCCATTTTTAATTACCCAGAGGGCAGTTAGAAATCAACCATATTGCTGTGGGTCTGGAGTCACATGTAGGCCAGACTAGACTGGTATATTTCCCACCCTGAAGGGATATTAGTGAACTAGATGGGTTTCTCTGCCAATTGACAATAGCTGCACGTCATCATTAAACTTCCAGACTTAGTTTTTAACTCAAATTTGACCATCCGCGATGGCATCCAGGACAAAGCAGCCCCGGCTTAATTGGCACTACATCCACAAATATCCATTCCCTCCACCAATGACATTCAGTAGCAGCAGTGTGTACTATCCACAACACACACTGCAGAAATTCATCAATATTCCTCAGACAGCACATTCCAAACCCCCAACCACTTCCACCTAAAAGGACAGAGCAGCTGATACATGGGAACACCACCACCTTTAAGTTCCCCTCCAAGCCAGTCACCTTTTGGTTTGGAAATATGTCGCTGTTTCTTCAGTGTCACTGGGTCACAATCCTGGAACTCCCTCCCAAAGGGCACTGTCGGTCTACTGACAGCATGTGGACTATTACAGTTCAAGAAGGCAGCTCATCACCACCTTCTCAAGGGGCAACTAAGGTCGGGCAATAAATTCTGGCCCAGCCACTGATACCCAAGTCCCATAAGTGAAGAAAACAAAACACCATACTCAAAACGTGAACTCTGTTGTTCTCTCCAGAGATGCTGTCAGACCTGCTGAGTCATAGCGGGATTTGAATCTAGGAACCTCCCCATCCCAGGATAATAGCTGGATCTCTGGGTCAATAATTGAGAGATAAATTCACTAGACCATCCCGCTCCCCTGTCATTAGCCGGTATTGATAACCCGGGTGTTAAGGGAGCTGCAGTATCAGAGATGTACAATTTTCCCTCCTTGGTTGGTACACCTACTCAGCTGCCCATTACTGCTACAGTGCCTGAGTTGACACAACACTTTTCCCTCCCTCTGAGCCTCTCCCAGGTGCCAGGCCTGAATTTCGTAAACTGCTACCCGGCTAACTTTGACAAACTGATAACAGTTTTGGCATTCACTTTGAATCAACTTTCCCCACCTTCAAATGGCCCTCTAACAATGCCCGCGACTCTAAGACAAATATTTCTTTGCATTTGTCAAGGGCGATGTAATTTGGGACAGAAATCTCTTTCGCTACTCGCTCCTTTCTGAACTCACATATAAAATACAGATTGTTCTGCTACAATATGAGTTTTGCTAATGCAAATTTAATATAATAAGATTGACACATTGGGGACACTGTTTCTAAAGCACAAACTTTTAAAGTGTGTATTGGTTGTAACACGATTCCAGTCCCATCAGTTTAAATGGTGTTGCTTTTACGCAGTGTTCTTATAACATGGGATTGCACAAGAACGGAACTACCATGTTAAAGCAGAACCAACTGTATAGTCATCTGTGATTCCCATGAGGGGAAAAGCTTTCAGAGTTGGAATATGGTTTTTTAATGGGATGTGGGTATCACAGGCAAGACCAGCATTCATTGCCCATCCATAAGTGCCTTTGAAAGGGAGTGGCTTTCTCAGTTATATCAGGGGCAGTTAAGAGTCAATCACATTGCTGTGGGTCTAGAGTCATGTGTAGGCCAGACCAGGGAAGGAAGTCCTGAAGAAGGGTTACACCTGAAACATCGACTTCTCCACCTTCTGATGCTGCCTGGCTTGCCGTGTTCTTCCAGCTTCCTGCCTATCTACTGACCAGGGAAGGATGGCAGTTTCCTTCCCTAGAGGACCAGATGGGTTTTTACAGCAATTGTAGGTAATTTCATGATTACCGTGACTGAGACTAACATTCTATTCCAGATTTATGAACTGAATTTAAGCTCCACAAGCTGGTGTGATGGTGTGTGTGTGTGGGAAACCACATCCCCAATATATTCGGCCCTGAGGAGGAGGAGTCACTGGACCCGAAACATTAACTCTGCAGGGCTTCTCCAGCCTCCCCAGTGTATCACCCTGGAGCTCTGGAGTTTGGAATCCAGTGGTTTTACCATCCCGGAAGTGGTTAACCATTTTGTTTTAGATTAGATTAGATTACTTAGATTAGATTAGATTACTTACAGTGTGGAAACAGGCCCTTCGGCCCAACAAGTCCACACCGACCCGCCGAAGCGCAACCCACCCATTCCCCTACATTTTACCCCTTGACCTAACACTACGGACAATTTAGCGTGGCCAATTCACCTGACCTGCACATCTTTGGACTGTGGGAGGAAACCGGAGCACCCGGAGGAAACCCACGCAGACACGGGGAGAACGTGCAAACTCCACACAGTTAGTCGCCTGAGTCGGGAAATGAACCCGGGTCTCTGGCGCTGTGAGGCAGCAGTGCTAACCACTGTGCCACCCACGGTGGCACAGTTTCTTCCTCACCTCCCCCCCCCCCCCCCTCCTCCAAGGAGGGTGAAAACCCAATTGCCAAGTCGAGAGAAAGCACAACTCCCTGAGTGCCGGCTGACATGTCCCAGTCAGTACGGGGGGTTGCAGTAGGGAGGGATCTGGGCAGCATGGCATACTGTTAGCACAGCTGCTCCCTGGGAGACCAATCGCCAGCACCAAGTGGATGGGCCAAATGGACTGATGACCTCTCATCATCAAACCAATCCAAGCAGCAACCTTCAACAATAAAGAGTAAATTATTGTCATAACTCCTCGTCTAATTGACAAATGGTGGCCCAGGCCTTGGCTTATTCTGGTATTTATCTGGTTACCGGGGTAACGTCCAGCCGCCCTGCGATGTCCAGCTCCTCCTGTATCCCACAATCCCTCACTTGGAGGACCGGCCTGGCCCGAGGGCGGGGGCGCGAGGGGTTGCAGACCCTCTGCCCTCTTGCCGCCTTTGTGATCTTTGGCGTTGGAGGTCCCCCAGGTCCTCCAGCCAACCCCTGCAGCGCTTCCCTCGGGAAACAGGGCAACCGGTTAGTGCACAGCACGATCCCACAGACGCGGGGTTTTCTCCGATTTCGGGCGACCACCCCTGCTCCTTCTAGATCCTTCTGTTCCAGTCGCCTTGGAGTAACGGAAAGGGGCGTGGCGTCTGAAGGAAGGCCCCAGCGGCAGTGCGGCACCCCCGGGGTGGGGTGAGGGAGGGCAGTATACCCAGCTTGGGGTGTGTATTATATTGGTTTGCGGGGGACATTAGGCCTGGCTAGGGGTGCGGGTTACACCCAACCCAGGGGTATTACCCAAACCAGGGGTGGGGTTATATGCACCCAGGGGTGGGATTGGGGGTCGTACCCAACCCAGGGGTGGGGATTATACCCAATCCAGGGGTGGGGATTATACCCAACCCAGGGGGTTGTACCACCCAGGGATGGCGATTACAGATTGCTGGTTGTGGGGATTAAATGTGGCTGGAGGTGGGGTTTATTCCTGACTGATTGTGGAGATTATATAGGTCTGGGCGTGGTGTCTATAAATGGTTGAGGGTAGTGGTGTACATGTCATAGTGATTGAGTCATGGAAATCAGACCCTTCGGTCCAACCCGTCCATGCTGACCAGGTATCCCAACCCAATGTAGTCCCATTAGCCAGCACTGGCCCGTATCCCTCTAAACCCTTCCTATTCCTACACCCATCCAGATGCCTTTTAAATGTTGTAATTATGCCAACCTCCACCACTTCCTCTGGCAGCTCATTCCATACACGCACCACTCTTTGCGTGAAAAAGTTGCTCCTCTGGTCTCTTTTATATCATTCCCCTCTCACCCTAAATCTATGCCTTCTAGTTCTGGACTCCCCCACCCCAGGGAAAAGACTTTGTCTACTTATCCTATCCATTCCCCTCATGATTTTATAAATCTCTATAAGGTCACCCCTCAGCCTCTGACACTACAGGGAAAACAGCCCTAGCCTATTCAACCTCTCCCTATAGCTCAAATCCTCCAATCCTGGCAACATCCTTGTAAATCTTTTCTGAACCCTTTCTGGCTAGAGGTGGGGATTACATGTATCTGAGGATGGGGAATTATACATTTCTAAGGGTGGGGATTTTGTGTGTCTAATGGTGGAGTTGATACATTTCTTGAGGTGGGGATTATATGTAACTGGGCATGGCAATGGTACAGAGCTGGGAGTGCAGGATATATGTAGTTGGAGTTGGGAACTATACATGTCTAATGGTGAGGTTTATACATTTCTGGATGTGGGATTATATGTAGTTGGGAATGGAGATTATCTGTGTCTGCTGGTGGGGTTTATACACACTGGATCAGTTGTTTGATTCTTCATTTTCTAATGGCTCACCCCTGTTGCTGGTGAGATGTTTCTGTGTGTTTGTCCTCAGTATTTACACAGCGAGCACTGTGATCAGCTGCAGTTTATTTGGTCTCTCAGTTTCCTGGAAGCCACTGGGCGATGATCCAAGAGGCAGTGTAATTTCAAACACAGATTTGGAGGGGTTTCAGTGCATTAGGAGGATGCTCGGCCCATCGGCAGTATGCAGTACAATATATTAATGAGGCTTTGTCTACATTAAACCCCTTGGGCTGATGGTGCAGGAAGGGAGGAGAATGGATTTACTCAGAGTTGTGAGGCCAGGAGGTGTGGTGAAAGAGGGATACATTGGCATGAGAGCCATGGAGGGAGGAATCACAGCATTTTGTCCACCACCCAGTTTATCCACACACAGCAGTCTCTCTGCCTGTCTGCTCATTCTGACCCAAGGATAAAAATTCAGTTGTATTGTGATGTGGGTCATGAATCAAACAGCTAACTAGTACTCTGCTTCTCCATTGGCTGATGAATGACTAACATTATTCCTGTGATCAGATTCAGCCTGTATTTGGGCTAACCCTGCCAATCCCATCATTTCACTTTGTTTCCACAACATTCTGACTGTAATCTCAATGTTTGTGTTGAATTTTAAAGCTGTCTTACACTGGATTTGCCAGATTTACGTTGGGGAGTGAAAGGCATAGATTCGCTTGACCTAAGTATTGAAGGTTAAGGGGAGGGTTCTTGTTTTGCAGGGTTAGTGTCCCTACCTCTGGGTGAGGAGGTTCTCTTCTCTCTGTCTCTCTTTCTGGCGCCAGACACTTGCTGTCCTACTCGCTTGCTTTCTGCGTGCTCTCTTGTTCTCGTGCTGCCTTGCTCTTGTTCTCGCTCTATTGCTGTCTCTCTCTCTCTGTAAGCACAGCAAGCTCCCACAAGCAACCTGATAATCTGCTTCACTGATATCACTGGAGGAATAAATTGGCACCAGCGAGGGAGTTTCTGTGAATGTCTTCAATATAAGACCATATGATCTCAGAGCAGAAAGTTCCTTGAAAGTGGAGTTGCAGGTAGATAGGATAGTGAAGAAGGTGTTTGGTATCCTTTCCTTTATTGGTTAGTGCATTGAGTACAGGAGGTGGGAGGTCATGTTACAGCTGTAGAGGACATTGGTTAGGCCACTTTTGGAATATTGCGTGCAGTTCTGGTCTCCTTCCTATCGGAAGGATGTTTTGAAACTTGAAAGGGTTCAGAAAAGATTTATAAGGATGTTGCCAGGGTTGGAGGATTTGAGCTATCGGGAGAGATTGTTTACCCTGGAGCGTTGAAGGCTGACGGGTGAGCTCATAGAGGTTTATAAAATCATGAGGGGCATGGATAGGGTAAATAGACAAGGTCTTTTCCCTGGGGTGGGGGAGTCCAGAACTAGAGGGCATAGGTTTAAGGTGAAGGGAAAAGATTTAAAAGGGACCTAAGGGGCAGCATTTTCTCGCTGAGGGTGGTGTGTGTATGGAATGAGCTGCCAGAGGAAGTGGTGGAGGCTGGTACAATTGCAACATTTAAAAGGAATTTTGGTGGGTATATACTTAGGAATGGTTTGGAGGGATATGGGGCAAGTGTTGGCAAATGAGCTAGATTAGCTTAGGATATCTGGTCGGCATGGACGAATTGGACCGAAGGGTCTATTTCCATGCTGGACATCTCTTACTCTAGGTAGGCCATTTAGCCCATCAAGTCTGCTTCAATGAGGTCATGGCTAATCCTAATCTTTAAAACCACGTTCCTGCTGTACGCCATAATCTTCAATTCCTTTCCTGATTAAAAATGTTTCTCTCAGCCTTGAAGCTATTGTGTCTTTGACGCCGTTTTGAGAAGGAAGCTGGTTTCACATCTCAGTTGTAAAACAGCTCCTCTGTCAGTGTGGCACTTTCCACAGTCTTTGATAAAACTCTTGGGGGGTCAACTGCTGGTCACTCAGATATGAGTCAGGAAGCCTGTGGACTGATGTTTACCTATATTCTTTCCTAGAACTTTGTGTCCTAGCGGCAATAGGTCATTTTACTCACCAAAACAGAGGACAATATCTCACTGGGATTTGAAATGTGCACACAAACCTGCAGCATCATATCTGTCCCACAGAGTGCTCAAGTGCCAACAGCCACCCACAATCTCCCAAACAACTCGCAACAAGCATTGCTGATTTTCTCAACAGTGCAATAATGACCGAGGCTTGGAAGTACAGGACAAAATTTCCAAACTGTGGATGACAGGAATTACTAACACTGTAAGAACAATTAGATGAACCTTTAGGGGCACAGCAAATGCAAAGGGCAGAGACCTTTTAAGGCACACAAGTTAGAACAAGAAAGACAGGCATTCAGAATCATTTAGACATAACAAGGGGAGACAATTCCCTCATTGTATTATCACTGGATCATTAATTTAGAGACCCAGAGTATGTACAGGGGACCCAGGTTTGAATCCTGTCATGATAGGTAGCGGAATTTGAAGTCAGTTAAAACAAAACTCTGCAATTAAAAGTCTAGTAATGACCACTGACGATTACTATAAAAATTCCATTGCAAAGGTCCTTCAGGACACAAATTAGATTAGATTAGATTAGATTACTTACAGTGTGGAAACAGGCCCTTCGGCCCAACAAGTCCACACCGACCCGCCGAAGCGCAACCCACCCATACCCCTACATTTACCCCTTTAACCTAACACTACGGGCAATTTAACATGGCCAATTCACCTGACCCACCCATTTTTGGATTGTGGGAGGAAACCGGAGCACCCGGAGGAAACCCACGCAGACACGGGGAGAATGTGCAAACTCCACACAGTCAGTCGCCTGAGTCGGGAATTGAACCCGGGTCTCTGGCGCTGTGAGACAGCAGTGCTAACCACTGTGGCACCGTGCTGCCCATAAATCTGCCATCCTTACCAAAAACAGAAACAAATTGCT
Organism: Chiloscyllium plagiosum; assembly: GCF_037043375.1. Taxonomy (NCBI): domain Eukaryota; kingdom Metazoa; phylum Chordata; class Chondrichthyes; order Orectolobiformes; family Hemiscylliidae; genus Chiloscyllium; species Chiloscyllium plagiosum. Next base: position 10,593,834 of record NW_028270154.1, read on the forward strand.
GGAGAAGCGCAGCAGGTCTGGCAGCATCTGTGGAGAGTAATCAGAGCTAACAATTCTGAAGCTGATGTGAGCCTGATCCTCACTGAGGCAGCACCATCCAGCTTGTTATATTTCTGTAATATGGAGAGGTGAGACCTCCTTGTAGATATTGAAGGATTGCTACATGCTGCAGCTTCTACCTAGCGCAGCATGTACTGCACTCTCTTGCTTGAACATCAGATGGCACCATCAACCCACATCGCCTTCCCCCATTCCCAGGATAGAAATTTGATATTCCATCTCTCACAAATCCCAAATCTGGAGTCTCCAGCCCTGTAAAGGTACACAATCCTTTAGCTGAAATTTGAAGATTTTATTGTGAAGTTTTTTTCTGCATAACAAGGTTGTTTGGCGTGCGAACAGGTGACCCAACTCCACACTCACTCAACCCACATCACTCAGATGGGTCTGGTGTTCAGTAAAATTTTTTTATTTCACTGTGAAAATGTCATTTACTCTGAAATTCAAAAAATTCCAAAATCTGAAAAACAACTGCCCCACCCACCCACCTCCTCCCCAGGATTTTGGATAAAGAATTGTGTACCTGTACCACCAACAGACCCCGTCCTGCTAATACTGTTTCTCTTTCCTCAGATTCTCTGAATTTTCTGGGTCCGTTTCCCCATTTTCCTCAGTTTTCACTTTCTTAGACAGTTGTTGTCTATCTCCCCTTTTCCTCCTTGTAATTTTCTTACATCTTTTATTTTCATTCTATCTGCTTTTACTGACATCTATATTTCATTCTATTTCTGTACTCCACCTTTCTCACTTTGTGTTTCCTCTCTTTCTTCCTTTCTCTTTTGCTCTTTATTAATCAATTCTTCTCATCCCTTTGTCCTTGGTCTCTCTCTGTCCCTCCCTCCCTTTCCTCTCAGTCTCTACCCAAATAATTTCATCTCTCCTTTTCTTTCTCTCTCACACTTCCCTTTCTCTTTCCCTCCTTCCTCTAGCTGTCTCTTCCACTTAGAAGTTTGTGAAATCATGAGAGGCGTGGATAGGGTGAACAGCCAAAGTCTTTTCCCTGGGGAAGGGGAGTCCAAAACTAGAGGGCATAGGTTTAGGGTGAGAGGGGAAAGATTTAAAAGAGACCTGAGGGGCCACATTTTCACACAGAGGGTGGTGCGTGCATGGAATGAGCTGCCAGAGGAAGTGGTGGAGGCTGGTACAATTACAACATTTAAAAGGCATCTGGATGGGTATATGAACAGGACGGGTTTAGAGGGATATGGGCCAAGTGCTGGCAAGTGGGACTAGCTTAGGTTAGGATATCTGGTCAGCATGGACAAGTTGGATTCAAGGGTCTGTTTCCATGCTATAAATCTCCATGACTCTATTACACATTTTTAAACATATAAATCCAGAAGATTCCATTGCTAATAAAGACATGTTTTGTCTGATTAAATAATATATAAATAGGAAACCCTTTTAATTTCTCAATAAAAATAATTGAAGAGGAACACAGGGTGTCTGGAATCATTAAAACATTATTTAAATTTTGAACTTTTAAAAATTTAACTGATTTTTCTAATTGTTTTATTCAGTCAGGCAAAGTGAGCAGTGTAGCCAGCATTTATTGCCCATCCCTAGGTGTCCACTTGAGAAGATGGTGGTGAGCTGCCTTCTTGAACCACTCCAATCCAGGCACTGTCACCTGACCCACAATGCCCTTAGGGAATTCCAGGATTAAGACCTGGCGACAGTGAAGAAACAGTGACACATTTCCAAGTCAGGATGGTAAGTGGCTTGGAAGGAAGCTTGCAATTGGTGCTGTTCCATGTATCTGCTGCCCTTGTCCTTCTAGACGGATGTTGTGGGTTTGGAAGGTGATAGAGTCATAGAGATGTACAGCGTGGTGTCTGAGGATCTTTGGTGAATTTCTGCAGTGAATCTTGTAGATAGTCCACACTGCTGCTACTGAGCTTTGATGGTGGAGAGAGTGGATGCTTGTGGATGTGGTGTCAATCAAGTGGGCTGCTTTGCCCTGGATGGTGTCAAGCTTCTTGAGTATTGTTGGAGCTGTGCCCATCTAGACAAGTGGGGAGTATTCCATCACATCCCTGCCTTGTGCCTTGTCGATGTACTATATCCTGACATGCAATCACGTGAAGGCTGTCCTGAGGTCATTGATTGCACTGAGACAGTGATTGCGATTCTCTGATTGGAGCCATTTACTGTGGAGAATGGAACTGTGTTGGGTTGCAGCCAGCATCCACACTGACCTCCAGTGGCTCATCCTCATGCTTAATGAGAGAGTGGACGGCCTCATGTTCAATGAGGGAGATGACAGGTGAGTGCTGTTATTGCTGGACTATAGTTCCAGAGATCCCTGAGGTGTCAGGTGTATAGTCCCACTCTTGACAGATGGCAGAACTTGAATTCAACAAAAATCTGGAATTAAGATGGTAAGGATGACCACATATACTCACAAATCCCATCTGTTTCCCTCATGTCCTTGAGAGAAGGAAACTGCCATCCTTACCTGGTCTGGCCTATACGTGACTCCAGATCTACCGTAATGTGGTTGACTTTTAACTGCCCTATGGGTAATAAATGATGGCCTAGCCAGTAACACCCACATCAAGTGGATGAATAAATACAAATCTTTCCCTATAATCTCCTTAAAGCCTTCAATTTTCACTCATTTCAATTCCTGAAATAAAGGGGTGTATTGTGAGCGAACGTTGGGCCTACCCTGGGACTGATTTTAGGATTCAGAGGAGGCTTGACAGAGTTGACGCTAAGAGATGTTTCCCCACCAGAGCAGAAACTCAGGTTCAAAAATAAGGGATTTCCCATTTGATTGTGAGGAGAAGGAATTACTTCTCAAAGTGGTCACTAATCCCATTACGAGGAGCGGAGGCCTGGGTCAGTCAGTATCTGAGGGTGGACAGACTTCTGATTGACAAAGGTGTGAAGGTTTCTGGGAGATAGACAAGATGAGGAAAAGACTCAAGGTCTCATTAGAGCAATCATAATTTTACTGACCACATGATTGGTTGAAAGGCCTTCTCCTGTTCCCATGTCATAACATATTGTATCTATTTGGTTAATCTCTGGCCTTTCAGGCAACTTGATTTCCACCTCACCAGCACTATCAGCTGTTGACTCTTCAACCGTCTCAACTTTAAACTCAGGAAACCCCTCCCTAAACATCTCAGCTCCCTTTCTCCTCTCTACACATGGCTCCTTAAAACTTACTCCTTTGGCCAAATGTTTGATAATTTTCTTGTGTAATTTGGCGTCAAGCATCATTTCGTACTCCCTGTATAGAATGTAAAAGTGTTAAAGGTGCTAAATAAAGGCAGGTTGTTAGTGAGGATTATATCACTTTCCATTATAATGAGAGAATCCTATCTCTCAGGAGATACGTGGTCCATTCGTCATTGGGATAGGTTGAGTGTGGAGTCAGTGCTGATGATGAAGAGGGCATCTGAATTACCTGCGACATTCATTTCAATCGCCAGAAAATTTCTAACACACCTTTCAGAACCTCTGAGCTGGGCCTATTCCTTACCACGGAACACAATCACTGAAGAAACAAATGCAACTCAGCAAAAAGGGGCAGCACGGTGGCTCAGTGGTTAGCACTGCTGCCTCACAGCACCAGGGACCCAGATTAGATTCCTGCCTTGGGCGACTGTATGGAGTTTGTGCATTCTCCCCGTGTCTGCGTGGGTTTGCTCTGGCTGCTTCGGTTTCTCCCACAGTCTTAAGATGTGCAGGTTAGATGGGTTAGCCATGGGAAATGCAGGGTTGCAGGGATGTTCTTTAGAACATTAATGAACCAGATGGGATTTTTTTAAACTACAAACTAGTAGCTTGTCCCAATTACTGACAATAGTTTTATTCCAGGTTTAGGTAAAGAACGATGTTTAAATTCCCCAACTACTGATTTCAAGGAATGTTACTGGTCAGTATCTCAATAATAAAGCAATATGCTCTCTAATACAGTTGTGGGGTCTGAAAGGAGCTGGATTGTCAATGCAAAAACAGCATCTCCGACAGTGCGGCACTCCCTCTGTTCCTTGTCCTCTGGGTCAGCTTTATTTTGCCTGCATTTCACATCTTTCCATGTCCATCTGCACCTACTGGTTCAAAACTGTACATTCCTTTCCTGGCACAAGACAAGTGAAACTGTTTCAATTTTTATAAAGTTATTTAAGAACATAAGGTCTAGGCCATTCAGCCCCTCAAGCCTGCTCCATTATTCAATATGATCCTGGCTGATCCCATCTTGGCCTCAACACCACGTTCCCACCCACTCTCCATAACCCTTCAACACATGACTGATTAAAAATCTGTTCGTCTCATCTTTAGATTTGCTCAGTGTCCTGTGTCCGCTGCAGTCAGGGGGAGTGAATACCACAGATTCACCATCCTTTGAGAGATGTCATTCCTCCTCAGCTTTACTTTAAATGGGCGGCACAGTAGCTCACTGTGCCAGGGACCTTGGTTGCGCATTCTCCCTGTGTCTGCGTGGGTTTCCTCTCGGTGCTCCAGTTTCCTCACGTAGTCCAAAGATGTGCTGTTCAGGTGAATTGGCCATGCTAAATTGCCCATAGTGTTAGGGGCATCAGTCAGGGGTAAATATAGGGGAGGGGAATGGGTCTGGCTGGGTTACTCTTCAGAGAGTCGGTGCAGGCTTGTTGGGCTGAAGGGCCTGTTTCCATAATGTAGGGGATGTAACTTAAGCTAGATCAGTTACCCCTTATCCTAAAACAATGACCCCTTGTTCTAGGTTGATCCAAGTCTAACGTTGTCAGATCTCCTTTATCCTTCTAAACTCTAACATGATCAGGCCAAACTGCTCAACCTCTCCGATAAAGACAAACCTTTCAATCTGGAATTAATCTAATGAACCTTCTCTGAACTGCCTCCTAGGCAATTCCTCATGTAAGGAGACTGAAACTGTACAGGGCACTCCTAGCGCTGTCTCCCTAATGCAATTACATCACCTCTCTACTTTTATACTCCATTCCTTTTAAAATTCCATTTGCCCACATAAATGAGCCAACAACAGAAACCAGGCGCTAAAACAGAAATTGCTGGAATAGCTCGGCAGCATCTGTGGAGAGAGAAATCAGAGTTAGCGTTTTAGATTGAGTGACCCTTCCTCAGAACTGATGGTACTGTAGCTCGGAAAAAGTTTTTTTATGCAAAGATAGGATGGGGGGGAAGTGGTAAGGGGTTAAACAATAGGTAGGGATAGAGCCCAACGAGAGAGAGAACAGTTGGACAGACAGCACTGGGTAACGGCCAGCAATTTCTGTTTTTGTTTCTGATTTACAGCCTCTGCAGTCCTTTTGGTTGTTGACATCAGGCAACCGCTGGACTTTTGCCCAAACAGCACTGTCATTTCTCAAAGAGGAACCACCTCCTGTCTCCACCCATTCTGGTCCACATCGTCACTGGTCCTGCTCTGCAGTAACTGGGAGTGGACATTTAATACTAGATTGACAAAAGTTATCCACATCTGCAATATGACCTTAAGAATGCTCCAGATAAACTACTGCAGTTGCAGCAAGATGAAATAAAATCCAAACCGATTGGAATAGCTCACCAGGTCACAGAGCATCTGTGGACTGACAGTCCACCATGAGCTGCAAAACAAAGCCAGGCAACCATTGGGGGGAATAGAATACAGAAGAGGTGTTCTGCTTTTCTCTCTCTCTCCCTCTCCTGTCTCTGCATCTCCTTCCCATTTTCTCTCTCTCTGTCTCATTTTCCTTCTATCCCCCCCCTCCCCCTTCTCACCACCTCTTTCCCCCCCCCCGCCACTCCCCAGCTCCCTCCCCCTCTCCTTGCCCCGTCTCCCCCGTCTGGCTCTCTTTCTCTGTCTTTGTTTTTCTCTCTCTCTCTGACTCTTTCTCTGTCTCCGTCTCTCTCTCTCTCTCTCTCTGGCTCTCTTTCTCTGTCTCTCCCTCTCTCTGTCTCTCTCTCTCTGGCTCTCTTTCTCTGTCTTTGTTTTTCTCTCTCTCTCTGACTCTTTCTCTGTCTCCGTCTCTCTCTCTCTCTCTCTCTCTCTGGCTCTCTTTCTCTCTCTCTCTCTTTCTCTGTCTCCGTCTCTCCCTCTCTCTCTCTCTCTCTCTCTCTCTCCCTCTCTCTCTGGCTCTCTTTCTCTGTCTCTCACATTGGGTTGGGATTTAGGAAGCAAATAATATAACAATGCATTCTGTAAATTAAACAATTATCAGAAAGGGATTTATGTCTTATTTTATAATTCAGCATCTGACTTAGGATCTATTTATCGTCTCTCGATCTCTCTTTCTCTCTGTCTGTCTCTGGTACAGCCTCTTCCCTTGACACTATTGCTCCTGTTATCCACCCTCTCTGTATCTCTCCATCCTTCACTCTGTCTCTCTGTCTCTGACTCTATCTCTGTCTGCCTCTCCCTGTCTCTCACCATCCCTTCCACACACCACCTTCCCCATTTGGCTCCATTAACTCCTACAGCTGCAGCACATTGATCAGAGACCGTGATGTGCTGGGGAACAGGTTGAGATGGGTGGGGGCTGGAGACTCTCTGGATAATTTGCACCCCTCCTCTCCCACACCAGCGCTGACTTGAGGATATTGAGCACAGCAGACCAACGTCACCTCAGACATCGTATGTGGGTGTTCTTGATGTACATGGGCCACTCTCGAGATGAGCAGTCAGGAGAGAATCTCAACCCGCCCAATCTAAGACTGAAATCCTAATATCTTACTTTTTGAAAAGCACATTTTTCCTGGTTGTTTGGTGAACAGCAATCCAGCAAAGTGCCTGTGTAGCGGCTGTTTTCAATCAGTTGGGGATTTTTTTACCCCTCTGTTTGCAATATATCGGGGTGAAGTGTAGCAAAACATCTACAGTATCAAACTCTCAATAAACAATGTATGTCTTCAATTAGCGATGAAATTGATGCAAGTGCTTTCCATTATTACACTGTCTGGCCATGTAATCTCCTGTTTATTCTTTCAGTGTCAACTCTGAACTGTTAACTGGCCCTCTCTGACCCTGTGTCAGAATCACAAGTAGAAAGAGCCCACTCAGCCCATCGAGTCTGCTCCACTATTCACTGAGATCGTGGCTGACGCAGTAATCCTCAACACCCACTTTACTACATTTTTCCTAAACCTTGACTCCCTTACTGATTAAAGATGTCTATTTCAGTCTTAAATATACTAAACGTTCCAACCTGGTCAGTCCTCTGTGGTAAACAATTCCACAGACTCACTCCCCTCGGAGAGAAGAAATTCCTCCTCAGCTCGGTCTTAAATGTGTTCCCTGCACCCCCCCGGCAACTGTGAGATTATACCCTCTGGTCCTCAACTTTCCCACAACGGGATGCAACCATTCAATATCTACCCTGTTAAGTCCCCTAAGACCCTTGTACATTTCAATAAGGTCACCTCTCATGTTTCTGAATTCCAGTGAGTACAGGTCCAACCTCCTGAGCCTCTCCTAGTAGGACAATGCCTCTACACCTGATATCAGGCAACCTTCTCTGGACTGCCTCCAATTTCAATCTATCTTTCCTTAGCTAAAGGCCTTTGGGATGCAGCCGTTTGAACATTTCCCAATGCCCATTGTTCCACCAGTGGCAGCCATGTTGCTGCTGCCCCATGCTCTCTAACTCTCTCCCTAAAACTCTCTGCCTCTCTCCTCCTGCGAGACTCTCTATAATCTTAGCTCTTCGTGAAAACCTGTGAGCACTCAAGCTGGTATCTCTTCGCATGTCAAATTTCACCTGATTATGCTACAACAGAGCGAGTTTCGAGAAGATTTGTAGTCAGGTTGAGGTTCTGGATGTAGATTTGCTCACTGAGCTGGAAGGTTCATTTTCAGATATTTCGTCACCATACTAGGTAACATCTTCAGTGAGCCTCCGGATGAAGCTTCATTGGAGGCTCACTGAAGATGTTACCTAGTATGGTGACGAAATGTCTGAAAATGAACCTTCCAGCTCAGCGAGCAAACCTACATCCATGCTACAACAGAATGCCTCGTGTTAAAGGCTCAAAGGAAATGCAAGCTCAGAGTCAATCAGGGCAACAGTATGGCCATTCAACCCGCTGAAGCCTGCTCCTCCTTTCCTGGAGGTTATGGCTGAACTTCCAAGTGTATTGTCAACATCACAGAGCTGCAGAATCACAGCATTGTTAAGGTGCAGAAGGAGACCGTTTGGTCCATTGCTCCTGCACCCATTCTATCCCCTAGTGCCAATCTTTTGCCTTTCCCCCATGTACCTGCACATCAAAATAACCATCCAATGCCCCTCTGGAATGCCTCAGTTGAACCACCACATTTCCAGGTAGTGCAGAATGACTTACTGTGTGAAAAAGCATTTTCTATCCGTGTTTCATTCGCAACCATGGTTATCTCTAATGTGAAGAAAAGGATGAGGGGCTCTTATGATGAACTATAATGACCTGGAGTTTGGTATGTAAGACACAAATCCAAACTTTGGAGATACCAAGACACTCAGAATCGTATTAAGTGGTGAGGCAGACAGAGATGCATTGGTGAATTGAGCAACAAATGGAATTTACGACAGAGATTTGATGGTTGGAAGAACAAGGGGAGGCAAGAAATGTTGCCCCAATTTGAAGAGGCTGCCATTTTGTCCAATGGGATGTGGGTGTCACTGGCAAATGAAACATTTGTGGCCCATCCCTAATTGCCCCTGAGATGATTGGCTTGCTCAGCTACTTTTGGGGGTAATTAAAAGGCAACCACATTGCCATGGGTCTGGATTAACGTGTAGGCCAGACCAAGTGAGGACGGCTCATTTCCTTCTCACCAGGAATTTAACAACAACCAATGATGGTTTCACGGTTTCCCATCACTGAGATGAGCAATCTCACGGAGATTGACTTTATATCCCTTATTTTGTTAATGGGTTTGATGCCTCCTCAAGGGGCTGAGCTGGTGTCATGGTGGGAATGTTGGTCACGAGTCTCCTCATTTCAGACGGCAGAGAGACGTGAGTGGCAGATCCTCTGCAAATGCAATGAGATAACCCCCTTCCTGCTCACCCCACCCCACCACACCACGTTCCCAGCTCGCCCCAGTGCAGGGTATTACACTTTAACTCAACCTGAACCGTTCGACTTGGGCAGAAATCAATTTGGGTCCATGGTGTCGATGAGAATGGAAATGATGCAAAATCTTTTTAAGGAACCCGGTTAGGCTTCAGCAGTGTCCAATTCCAAACTCATACAGGAGCAAGAATAAGCTGAGTGTGAGAGGGATTTATTGGATGGGATGACCATGAGGGCCTGCAGTTTTGTGGAGAGTGGAGAAATTGGGTCCATTCCCCTTAAGACCATAGGCATCGGATAGATGAAGGCCATTCAGTCCATAGTGTCTGCTTTGTCATTAGAACCACAAAACCATAAGGTGTAGGAGAAGAAGAGGCCATTCAGTTTGCCCTGCTGTTCAATCGAATCATGGCTGACCTGATAATCCTCAACTCCACTTTCCCCCTTAACTAATAGATTAGATTTCCTCAAGTGTGGAAATAGGCCCGCTGAAGAGTAACCCACTCAGACCCATTTCCCTCCAACTAACACGCTGGGCAATTTAGCATAGCCAATTCACCTGACCTGCACATATGGGAAGAAACTGGAGCACCCAGGCACAAGGAGAACATGCAAACTCATGCAGACAGTCACCTGAGGCTGGACTTGAACCTGGGACCGTGGCACTGTGAGGCAGTAGTGCTAACCACTGAGCCACCATGCCGTTATGCTACCAGCAGAGCCTTGAATATGCTTAACAATCCATCCTGAACAGCCCTCTGCAGTAAAGAATTCCAGATGCACTCCCCTCAGCGAGAAGAAATTCCTCCTCATCTTCATCTTCAATGGGTGACCCCTTATTCTGAGATTATATCCTCTGGTCCTCAGAGGAGATCTCACTGATGGGTTCGAAACTTCAGTTGAGGAGAAACAATTTACAATGACAGGAGAGTCATTAACAAGAGAGATGTGGATGTGGAATTGCCAAATGTGCCTGAGGGGAGGACGTGAACAATGATTTTTATCCAGCATGTTCTCCTCATCAGGAATGTGCTGCCGGGAAGAGTGATGGAGCACATACAGTCATAACTTTCAGCAGGGTAGTTCAGTACTTCAGGGTACATATACATTTACATATGGGGAGGGAGTAAGGGCAATGGAATTCATTTGGTAGCTTCTTTCACAAAGCCAGAACAAGCACTATCCCGGTGTAACCTCCTCCAGCCTCAAAACCTCGCGATCTCAGTGTAACCTCCTCCAGGCCTCAAAACCTCCCTATCCTGGTGTAACCCCCTCCAGCCTCAAAACCTCCCTATCCCAGTATAAACCCCTCCAGCCTCAAAACCTCCCTATCCCGGTGTAACCTCCTCAAGCCTCAAAACCTCCCTATCCCGGTGTAACCTCCTCCAGGCCTCAAAACCTCCCTATCCCGGTGTAACCCCCTACAGCCTCAAAACCTCTCTATCCCAGTATAAACCCCTCCAGCCTCAAAACCTCCCTATCCCAGTGTAAGCTCCTCCAGCCTCAAAACCTCCATATCCCGGTGTAACCTCCTCCAGCCTCAAAACCTCCCTTTCCCAGTGTAACCCTTTCCCGCCTCAAAACCTCCCTATCCCAGTTTAATCTCCTCCAACCTCAAAACCTCCCTATCCCAGTTTAATCTCCTCCAACCTCAAAACCTCCCTATCCCAGTGTAACCCCCTCCAACCTCAAAACCTCCCTATCCCAGTGTAACCCCGCAAAGCCTCAAAAGCTCCCTATCCCAGTGTAACCTCCTCCAGCCCCAAAACCTCCCTATCCCAGTATAACCCCCACCAGCCTCAAAACCTCCCTATCCCGGTGTAACCTACTCCAGCCTCAAAACCTCCCAATCCTAGTATAACCCCCTCCAACCTCAAAACCTCCCTATCCCAGTGTAACCGCCTCCAGCCTCAAAACCTCCCTATCCCAGTGTAACCTCCTCCATGCCTCAAAACCTCCCTATCCCAGTGTAACCCCCTCCAGCCTTAAAACCTCCCTATCCCAGTGTAACCTCCTCCAGGCCTCAAAACCTCCCTATCGCAGTGTAACCTCCTCCAGGCCTCAAAACCTCCCTATCCCAGTGTAACCCCCTCCAGCCTCAAAACCTCCCTATCCCAGTGTAAGCTCCTCCAGCCTCAAAACCTCCCTATCCCGGTGTAACCCCCTCCAGCCTCAAAACCTCCCTATCCCAGTGTAACCCTTTCCAGCCTCAAAACCTCCCGATCCCAGTATAACCCCCTCCAGCCTCAAAACCTCCCTATCCCAGTGTAACCTCCTCCAGCCTCAAAACCTCCCTATCCCAGTATAACCTCCTCCAGCCTCAAAACCTCCCTATCCCAGTGTAACCCCCTCCAGCCTCAAAATCTCCCTATCCCAGTGTAACCGCCTCCAGCCTCAAAACCTCCCTATCCCAGTGTAACCCCCTCCAGCCTCAAAACCACCCTATCCCAGTGTAACCTCCTCCAGGCATCAAAACCTCCCTATCCCGGTGTAACCCCCACCAGCCTCTAAACCTCCCTATCCCGGTGTATCCTCCTCCAGCCTCAAAACCTCCCTATCCCAGTGTAACCCCCTCCAGCCTGAAAACCTCCCTATCCCAGTATAACCCCCTCCAGCCTCAAAACCTCCCTATCCCGGTGTAACCTCCTCCAGGCCTCAAAATCTCCCTATCCCAGTGTAACCCCCTCCAGGCCTCAAAACCTCCCTATCCCGGTGTAACCACCTCCAGCCTCAAAAGCTCCCTATCCCAGTGTAACCCTTTCCAGCCTCAAAACGTCCCTATCCCAGTATAACCTCCTCCAGGCCTCAAAACCTCCCCATCCCAGTGTAACCTCCTCCAGCCTCAAAACCTCCCTATCCCAGTGTAACCCCCTCCAACCTCAAAACCTCCCTCTCCCAGTGTAACCCCGCAAAGCATGAAAAACTCCCTATCCCAGTGTAACCTCCTCCAGCCCCAAAACCTCCCTATCCCGGTGTAACCCCCTCCAGCCTCAAAAGCTCCCTAACCCAGTGTAACCCTTTCCAGCCTCAAAACCTCCCTATCCCGGTGTAACCTCCTCCAGCCTCAAAACCTCCCTATCCCAGTATAACCCCCTCCAACCTCAAAACCTCCCTATCTCAGTGTAAACACCTCCAGCCTCAAAACCTCCCTAACCCAGTGTAACCTACTCCAGGCCTCAAAACCTCCCTATCCCGGTGTAACCCCCTCCAGCCTCAAAATCTCCCTATCCCAGTGTAACCTCCTCCAGGCCTCAAAATCTCCCTATCCCAGTGTAACCTCCTCCAGGCCTCAAAACCTCCCTATCCCAGTGTAACCCACTCCAGCCTCAAAACCTCCCTATCCCGGTGTAACCCCCTCCAGCCTCAAAACCTTCCTATCCCAGTGTAACCCTTCCCAGCCTCAAAACCTCCCTATCCCAGTATAACCCCCTCCAGCCTCAAAAACTCCCTATCCCAGTGTAACCTCCTCCAGCCTCAAAACCTCCCTATCCCAGTATAACCTCCTCCAGCCTCAAAACCTCCCTATCCCAGTGTAACCCCCTCCAGCCTCAAAATCTCCCTATCCCAGTGTAACCGCCTCCAGCCTCAAAACCTCCCTATCCCAGTGTAACCCCCTCCAGCCTCAAAACCACCCTATCCCAGTGTAACCTCCTCCAGGCCTCAAAACCTCCCTATCCCGGTGTAACCCCCTCCAGCCTCAAAACCTCCCTGTCCAGTGAAACCCCCTCCAGCCTCAAAACCTCCCTATCCCAGTGTAACCCGCTCCAGCCTCAAAACCTCCCTATCCCAGTGTAATCTCCTCCAACCTCAAAACCTCCCTATCCCAGTGTAACCCCCTCCAGCCTCAAAATCTCCCTATCCCAGTATAACCTCCTCCAGCCTCAAAACCTCCCTATCCCGGTGGAACCCCTCCAGGCCTCAAAACCTCCCTATCCCAGTGTAACCTCCTCCAGCCTCAAAACCTCCCTATCCCAGTGTAAACTCCTCCAGCCTCAAAACCTCCCTATCCCGGTGGAACCCCCACCAGCCTCAAAACCTCCCTATCCCAGTGTAACCCCCTCCAGCCTCAAAACCTCCCTATCCCAGTGTAACCCCCTCCAGCCTCAAAACCTCCCTATCCCAGTGTAACCCCCTCCAGCCTCAAAACCTCCCTATCCCAGTGTAACTTCCTCCAGCCTCAAAACCGCCCTATCCCGGTGTAACCCTTCCCAGCCTCAAAACCGCCCTATCCCAGTGTAACCCCCTCCAGCTTCGAAACCTCCCTATCCCAGTGTAACCCTCTCCAGCCTCAAAACCTCCCTATCCCGGTGGAACTCCCTCCAACCTCAAAACCTCCCTATCCCAGTGTAAACCCCTCCAGCCTCGAAACCTCCCTATTCCTGTGGAACCCCCTCCAGCCTCAAAACCTCCCTATCCCGGTGGAACCCCTCCAGCCTCGAAACCTCCCTATCCCAGTGTAACCCCCTCCAGCCTCAAAACCTCCCTATCCCAGTGTAACCTCCTCCAGGCCTCAAAACCTTGCTATCCCAGTGTAACCTCCTCCAGCCTCAAAACCTCCCTATCCCAGTGTAACCCCCTCCAGCCTCAAAACCTCCCTATCCCAGTGTACCCTCCTCCAGCCTCAAAACCTCCCTATCCCAGTGTAACCTCCTCCAGCCTCAAAACCGCCCTATCCCAGTGTAACCCCCTCCAGCTTCGAAACCTCCCTATCCCAGTGAAACCCCCTCCAGCCTCAAAACCTCCCTATCCCGGTGTAGCCCCCTCCAGCCTCAAAACCTCCCTATCCCAGTGAAACCCCCTCCAGCCTCAAAACCTCCCTATCCCAGTGTAACCCCCTCCAGCCTCAAAACCTCCCTATCCCAGTGTAACCCTCTCCAGCCTCAAAACCTTCCTATCCCAGTATAACCTCCTCCAACCTCAAAACCTCCCTATCCCAGTGTAACCTCTTCCAGCCTCAAAACCTCCCTATCCCAGTGAAACCCCCTCCAGCCTGAAAACCTCCCTATCCCAATGGGTTGCTCTGGGATTCCTGCCGAAATGGAAGATTTGCTTTTAGTTCAGAGACAGCAGTTTTCCTGTCCGGGTCAGTCTGAGCACAACTTACTGAGCAAGGCGTTACCAAGCTAAGGAGTTTGTAATTGTACTCAAGGAAGGAACTTGTTTGATTTGATCCACAAACAGGGGTGATTAATGCATCATTGCGACGAGGGGCAATGGCTAATGTTCCTTCTCTGACATTGCAGGTGGTTTCTATCTCTCCATGTAGTAAGATTTGCCGGTTCACTACGTTATTTCCCCCCATTGCCTTGTTTTAAATGCTGGGAACGTCCACAGCCCAGTTCCAAAGTGAGTGAATGGCTGGAGGCACAGTCAGTTTGTAATCACTGCCGTGTGTGAGTGTGTGTGTATATATATCTGTGTGTATAAATCTGTGTGTGTGTATATATCTGTGTGTGTGTGAATATATCGGTGTGTCTATGTGTGTGTGTGTAGTAACGCTAATCCACCTTGTTCACTGACACATTGACCGAGGTGAAGGATCACAGCAACAGAATCTGGTCCAACCCCACTTTGGCGAAGTCTGTTCACCCTTCGCACCACACAGTAATTCATCGGAGGGGGCTCGCAAGGGAACTCTCTCTCAGTTTTTCTCCCCCCGCCTCCCCCCCACCCCACCCCCACGCAGTCCACCACATCTCAATTCATTCATTCCGGGAAGCGAGCTCACTGTGACAGGGGCTCCGAAATCTTGATCAAATCGGCTGGGATAAGGCTGTGAGACTGAGGTAAGATCACTTTTCATTTCAATAACTGCAAATCTTATCATCAGGGTCTTGTTCATTTCTCTCGGCGGTGCAGTCTTAACCCTTTCTCCCAGTCCTGGCTAGCACTCGGTGTAGCGGTCTAAACAGATGTATGGTACCTTGCCATTTCTCTCCCGGTTTACAACTGGGTGACACCCCGCATCAGTCCAGGTGAAAAGAACAGGATCTCTCGAAAAGCGACGTGAAAGTAATCCGACAGTCTCCTGCTGTACAGACACTCAGCAGTTAACAGCCCGATAACTCCGTAAACCACAGATTAAAGAGGTAGAGTGGAGTGTTTTGGGGTTTTATTAAAAGGTATTAAATTTTCTCACAAAATCTATTTGGGAGGGGGCATTGCTGACCGATTGGCACAATCCCGAAGTTTGACAAGGGGGATATTTACTGGGGCTTCAGTGCACACACAGCAAAAGGCTAAATAGGAAAACCAATAGAAGTGTCAAAATGCAAAAACATGAATCTGTGAAGTATTCCCGAGAACAATCACTTTCTCAATCAATTTAGTCAATAGCTTGGTTTTCCCAAATTTAGAAAGTAGCAACATGTCAGTGACTAAGAAGAGGGATTGGACTGACTGGATATTACACTGGGAGAGGGATCGGACTGACTGGATATTACACTGGGAGAGAGATCGGACTGACTGGATATTACACTGGGAGAGAGATCGGACTGACTAGGTATTTAACTGGGAGAGGGATTGGACTGAGTGGATATTACACCGAGACAGAGATCGGACTGACTGGATATTTCACTGGGAGAGAGATCGCACTGACTGGATATTACACTGGGAGAGGGATCAGACTGACTGGGTATTACACTGGGAGAGAGATCGGACTGACTGGATATTACACTGGGAGAGGGATCGGACTGACTGGATATTACGCTGTAGAGGGATCGGACTGACTGGATATTACGCTGAGGGAGAGATCGGACTGACTGGATATTACATTGGGAGAGAGATCGCACTGACTGGATATTACACTGGGAGAGAGATCGGACTGACTAGGTATTTCACTGGGAGAGGGATCGGACTGACTGGATATTACACTGGGAGAGGGATCAGACTGACTGGGTATTACACTGGG
Organism: Chiloscyllium plagiosum; assembly: GCF_037043375.1. NCBI lineage: Eukaryota > Metazoa > Chordata > Chondrichthyes > Orectolobiformes > Hemiscylliidae > Chiloscyllium > Chiloscyllium plagiosum. The sequence goes on from NW_028270154.1 coordinate 10,609,807, forward strand.
AGAGAGATCGGACTGACTGGATATTACACTGGGAGAGGGATCGGACTGACTGGATATTACGCTGAGGGAGAGATCGGACTGACTGGATATTACGCTGGGAGAGGGATCGCACTGACTGGATATTACACTGGGAGAGGGATCGGACTGACTGGATATTACACTGGGAGAGGGATCAGACTGACTGGGTATTACACTGGGAGAGAGATCGGACTGACTGGATATTACACTGGGAGAGGGATCGGACTGACTGGATATTACGCTGTAGAGGGATCGGACTGACTGGATATTACGCTGGGAGAGGGATCGCACTGACTGGATATTACACTGGGAGAGGGATCGGACTGACTGGATATTACACTAGGAGAGAGATCGGACTGACTGGATATAAAATTGGGAGAGAGATCGAACTGACTGGATATTACACTGGGAGAGAGATCGGACTGACTGGATATAAAATTGGGAGAGAGATCGGACTGACTGGATATCACACAGATATAAAAGGAGCACATTAATCTGAAACTAGACTGGGATTGGACTGATCCGATTATGGATTGGGAGGGAGGGGGTGTTTGAGGAGCAGTATGATTGGATGTGGACAGACTGGATATTGGACTGGGAGAGGGGAATTGGACTGACTGGATATTGGACTGACACAGATAGATTGGATATTGGACTGGAAAAGGGGGTTTGGCCAGACCGAATATTGGACTGGGAGAGAGGATTAGAATGATTTAATATTGGACAGGGAGAGGTATTGGATTTACTGGATATTGGACTGGGAAAAAGGGATTGGACTGACTGGACATTGGGCTGTGAGAGAGGATTGGAATGATTTAATATTGGACAGGGAGAAAGGGAGCAGACTGACCAGATTCAGGATTGGGAGAGAGGGATTGGACTAACCAGATGCTAGACTGGGATCAGACTGACTGGATACTGGACTGAGAGAGAGGGATCGGATATTGGACTGGGAGAGAGGGATCAGCCTGAGTTGAAAGTTTAGAACTTGAGAGTTTTTGGGATGAGTACTGAAACAGCAGTGACCATTCAGCCCCTCGATTCTGTTCCATTTTATCTGGGACTGTACCATCTCAACCCTTGATCCCTTCAGCATACAGAACCTATTTAGATCATTACTGAGCTGTACTTCAACTCCTTCCTCTTCCAACCCAATAAAAATCGATCTCAGTTTGAACATTTCAACCGATGATGGGCCCCAACATCTCATTAGGTTTAGCATTTCATCCGGACTTGGAAATATGTTGCTGGGTCAAAATCCTGGAATTCCCTCCCTAAAGTCATGGTGGGTCAACCTACAGCACATGGACTGCAGCAGCTCAAGAAGGCAGCTCAGCCACACCTTCTCAAGGGGCAACTAGGGGCGGGCAATAAAATGCTGGCCCAGCCAGTGACACCCATGTCCCACGAGTGAATAAAACATTTCCTTAGCCTTTAGGTGAAAGCCTGTTTTCTCACTTCACTCCAAAGTTGTGCTCCATTTGGAGTTGTACCAGATCATTTCAAATTGTGCCCAGCAGAGGGAACAATTGATCAATTCCATCCTATCATATCCTTTTATCGTTGTAAACATCTCAACCAGATTTTTGCTCAGCCTCCTCAGCTCAGAGGAACACAAGCCTGAATCTCTGCAAGCAAACCTGATGAGTTAACCCTTTCAGCTCCAGTAACATTCTGCACTGCCCACCCTCTGAGGCCTGTATTTCCTTCCAGCTCAGATCTCATTGTTGTTACTGTAGATGGGCTGTGACCAAGGCCCTTCACATCTGCGGTTTGGTGTACTAGCCCCTCCGTCAGATAAAGGCCAGCTTGTGCAGCCCTTGGGGTCACAGAGGAGCTGCCTTTCAGGTAAGATGTTAAACTGAGGCCCTAACTCCGATCAACTTGTTTCCCAGTGACACAGTAATTTGTGCCTTTTTTTGTCTCATTGAAAGGATGTGGGCATTGCTGGCTAGACCAGCATGCATTGTCTGTCCCTAATTGCCCTGGAAAAGGTGACACGTTTATCACTCTCTGCAGCCCTCGGGATAGAGGTATCAGGTGGTGCTGTAGCGGCAACGTCAATGTGCTAGTAATCCAACACATCAGCTTATCATAAGAACAGGGGTAGGCCATTCAGCCCCTCGAACCTATTCCACCATTCAGTGAGATCATGGCTGATCTGTGGCCTAACTCCATATACCTGCCTTTGGCCTATATGTACCTTCACTTAACAAAAATGTATCTATCTCAGATTTAAAATTAACAACTGATCCAGCATTCACTACCGTTTGTGGAAGAGAGTTCCAAATCTCTCCCATCCTTTGTGTGTGGAAGTGCTTCCTTGCATCTCTCCTGAACAGTCTGGCCCTAATTCTCAGACTGTGCCCCTTGCTCTAGAATTCCCAATCAACGGGAATAGTTGATCTTTATCTGCCCCGTTGTTTCCTGTTAATGTCTTGAAGACCTGGTCAGGTCAACCTCTTAACCTTCTCAATTCTAGAGTATTGTTCTGAGGCAGTGGGTTCAAATGCCATGGTAGATAGTGATATTTAAATTCACCAAAGATCTGGCCTATTGGTGAGCATGTAACAATTATTGAAAAGTTCCGTCTGGTTCACGAGTGTCTCTTACAGAAAGGAATCTGTTTCTGACTGACATGTGATCCCAGAATTGAATTGAATTGATTGTCACGTGTACCGAGGCACAGTGAAAAGCTTTGTCTTGTGAGCAATACTGAGTTACGTAGCACAGATTGTAAATAATAGATAAACAGCGGCAAAAACAAAAACACAGGTACAGGCAAATGTTCAGAGTTTGTGAGTCCATTCAGCATTCCAGTAGGGTAGAAACTGTTTTGAAACCGGCTGGTGCGTGTGTTCAGGCTTCTGTACCTTCTCCCCGATGGTAGAAGTTATAGAAAAACATTGCCAGGGTGGGATGGATCTTTGAGAATGCTGGCGGCCTTTCCTTGACAGCGGGCCTGGTAGATGGATTCTGTAGATGAGAGGTTTGTCTTTGTGATTGTCCAGGCCGAGTTCACCACTCTCTGTAACTGTCTCCGATCTTGAATGGTACAGTTGCCATCCCAGGTAGTGATACATCCAGACAGAATGCTCTCGATGGTGCACCTATAAAAGTTGGCAAGGGTATTCGCCGTCATGCCAGATTTCCTCAGCTGCCCGAGGAAGAAGAAACATTGTTGGGCCTTTGTAACCAGTGCGTCCACATGAAGAGTCCAAGAAAGCTTGTTGTGGATGACCACTCCCAGGAGCTTGACACTCTCCACTCGTTCCACCTCTGTGCTGTTAATGTGTAAGGGGGGCATGAGTAACATCCCGCCGAAAGTCAATAATTTGCCAGCATTGAGAGCTAGGTTGTTCTTTTCCAAGTCTTCCACTTCCCGTCTGTAGCCTGTTTCGTTGCCATCTGAGATCAACCGACAATGGTGGTGTCATCAGCGAACTTGTAAATGGCATTAGTCTGGTGTGATCCCAGATCCGCAGTAATGTGGTTGAAATGTCCCTATGTTCTTGTCTGTTCTATTTTTCTCTTTGAAGTAAAGGCCAGCATTCCCTGTGCTTTCACCCACTGAACTTAGATGCTAGTTTTTTGTGATTCATGCACAAGGGAAATGGAGCAGCTAATATGTGCACTGAGACACTCCCACAACCAGCAAGGTGAAAATGATCAGATAATCTGTTTCAGGGGATGTTGTTTGAAGGATTACACTAGCCAGGACACTTGGCAAGAATTCATCTATTCTTCTTCGATACAGTAATGGGATCTTCCTGGTTCCACTGAGATCGGAGTCAGGATCTCAGCTTAACATCTCACCTGAAAGGCAGCATCTCTGTGTCCCCAAGGACTGCACAGGAATATCTGCCTGGAATCCATGCCCATTTTCCTGTGATGGTGCTATGAACTCACAACTTGCTGATTCAAGGGCAAATGCTAACTGACTGGAAAGTCTCTCAGGAACCCAGGAACAGGAGTATGTCACTGTCAGCTGTCAGTCAATATGACCATGGCCGATTGCAAATTCTGTATCCCCACAACCCTTTGGTAATTGGAAATCTATCGATCTGTACCTTAAACATTACTCAAAGACTGAGCTTCCATGTTATTACGTGGTGGAGAATTCCAAAGGTTCACAATCTTTGGAAGGGAAAATAAACCTCTCCTCATCTCAGATCTAAAGTGGTTTCCACGTAATTTATAAATGGCACCCCGGTTCCTGACTGCACAACCACACGAAACATCTAATCTGCATCTAATCTGACTAGCCTTTTAAGAATTCTGTAAATTTCAATGCGATTACCCCTCATTCTTCAAAATTCCATGGATCCAGTTTGCCCAATCTCTCCAATGATAGTTGTCTTTTCCCTAGGATGGGGGATTTCAAGAATAGGGGGCACATTTTTTAAGGTGAGAGGAGAGAGACATAAGGGATCATTTTTTTACACAGAGGGTGGTTCATGTATGGAATAAGCTTCCTGAGGAAGTGGTGGATGTGGAAAAGATGTTTGGATAGGTACATGAAGAGGAAAGGTTTGGAGGGATATGGGCCAGGAGCAGGCAGGTGGGACTAGTTTAGTTTGGGATTATGGTTGGCACGGACTGGTTGGACCGATGGGTCTGTTTCTGTGCTATATGACTCTATGACAGTCCCACTACCCCAGGAATAAATTTGTTGCGCTCCCTCTATGGTAATATCTTTCCCCAATTAAGGAAACCAAAACCGCACACAGTACTCCAGGTACAGTCTTATGAAGCCCCTATGCAATTGAAGCAAGATTTCACTAATCCTCTGCTCAAATCCTCTTATGATCCTTAGTGAATTTCAATGAAGTGATTTAAAGTGTAGTCACTGTTGTGAAACAGGCGATACTGGCAGACAATTTGTGCACAGCCCTCTGCTACCAATGGCAATATCACAATGACGAGATAGTTGGTTTTTGCGATGTTCTTGCTAACTATTGGCGGGAGAGCACTCTCCTGTGAAATATCAAACTGAGGTCGCAACAGTCTGATCAGGTAGGTGGAAAAGACCCCATGTCATTATTGTGAAGAACTACAGAGGAGTTGTGTCCGAGTTAACATTCATGTCTCACTCAACAACAAAAAGAACCCGATGAGCTGATCACCAATCACATTATTGTTGTGGGAGCTTGCTCAGTGCAAATTCACTACAGTGCTTCCTGTATTCCTTGTGGGTCACTTTAAAAACACTGAGATGGCTGTAAAGCACTTTGAGAGTTCTGGGCGTCATGAAATGCAATATAAATGTGAATTTTTAAGTGACTGCAGCCAGGTATAACTAATCATATTTAGCAAGTAGTCCACAGGTAACAGACACACAGAATCAAACAATGAGCAACAGAACACTAGATTCATGGTCAGTAGACATTAAAGGGAATTGGAATACAGGGACTCAGGAATTAAAATATATGACTCTGTGGTAATGTGAATGCAGGAAAATAAATACATAAAAGAAGGTGTTTGATATGCTTGCCTTTATTGGTCAGGGCATTGAGTATAGGAGTTGGGATATCATGTTGCAACTATACAGGACATTGATCAGGCCACTTTTGGAATATTGTGTGCAATTCTGGTCTCCTTCCTATTGGAAGGATGTTGTGAAACTTGAAAGGGTTCAGAAAAGAATTACAAGTACGTTGCCAGGTTTGAAAGCTTTGAACTATAGGGAGAGGCTGAGTAGACTGGGGGCATTTTCCCTGGAGCATCAGAGGCTGAGAGGTGACCTTATAGAGGTTTATAAAATTATGAGGGGCATGGATAGAATAAATAGACAAAGTCTTTTCCCTGGGGTGGGGAGTCCAGATTAGAGGGCATAGGTTTAGGGTGAGTAGAGAAAAATATAAAGATATAAAGGGGCAACTTTTTCACAGGGAGGGTGGTACGTGTATGGAATGAGCTGCCAGAGGAAGTGGTGGAGGATGGTACAATTGCAACATTTAAAAGGCATCTGGATGGGTATATGAATCGGAAGAGTTTAGAGGGATATGTGCCAAGTGCTGACAAATGGGACTAGATTAGATTGGGATGTCTGGTCAGCATGGACGAGTTGGACCGAAGGATCTGTTTCTGTGCTGTACATTTCTATGACTCTATTGTTTCCTTGAGTGATGTATTTATTCAAAATAACAATGGGGGGGGGGCATGGTGGCTCAGTGGTAAGCACTTGCTGCTTCACAGTGCCAGGGACCTGCGTTCATTCCACTCTTGGGTGTCTGTCTGTGTGGATTTCTTCCCACAGTCCAAAGATGTACAGGTTAGGTGGATTGGCCATGCTAGATTGCCCAAAGTGTCCAGGGATGTGCAGGCTATTTGGGTTAGCCATGGGAAATGTGGGGTTACAGGGATAGGGTCGGGGGGCTGAGTCTGGGTGGGATGCTGTTCAGAAGTTTGGTGTGGACTCAATGGGCCAAATGGCCTCTTCTGCACTGTAGGGATTCGATGATAACAATGGTTGTCATAGAAATAGCTCTTAAAACAGAAATTGAGAGTGAGAAATGTTTAGGGACAGGATTTAGGTTCCATGCAGGAAGCTGAAGGTATAGCTATCCAATGGCGGAGTGATTAAAACTGGGAATATGCAAGTCCAAATGAGGTGAAGCAAAGTGATCTTGGAGGGCTGTGGGACCAGATGGGATTAGAGGAACAGGGAGATGAGACCAGGGAGGGATTTGAACGGGAGAGTGAGAATCTTAAATTCATCTTTGCCTCAACAAAGCAGGAGCCAATTCATTGATGAAACATGTGCCTATAACTTCACAGGAAAGGTACTGAAGAGGCAGTTTGGTGACTGATTGAGCCTCCAGAGGTGACGATGAAGAGGAACATGCTGTCACTAACCTACAGGGATATCCTCTGCATACTGTTTCTCTGCCTCACCTCCTCAGCACAGAAGCTACCCGGGAGGGACCCGAATCTTGTGCAATCTCTTTACAGTCGGCTTCCAGCCCAGGACCTGCCTGCCATCCCAGATGGAACTGAAATTGCTGGGTTTCTCATGAGAGATATCCCAAGGAGGTAACAAAGAGGCTGAATTGTCACTGGGGATTGGTGGGCTGGTCAGTGTATAACCTGTGATTGAATCCAATTGAATTAGGCCATGTAGAATTACATAGCACACAAGGAGACCATTTAGTCCATCATACTGGTACTGAGCAGAGGGCATCATCTGAGGAGTCACACATTCAACACAGAAACGAGGAGGAAATTCTTCTCTCAGAGGGTAGTGAATCTGTGGAATTCTTTACCACAGGGGGCTTTCCAGGCGGGGATATTAATTAAAAGCAGGCCATGGTAGGATTTTAATGAGTGAGGTATTCAGGTGTCATGGGAGAAGGCATGAAAGTAGAGTTGAGGGTGATCAGATCAGCCATGACCTCAGTGAACAGCAGAACAGACTCAATGGGCTGAATGGTCTCCTTTTGCTCCTATATTGTATGGTCTTGTGACTAGGGTCCGAGTTTGACAGGGACTTAACCATAGCTACCCCACCTCTGTGGTTAATTTATTGGAGGAGCTGACTGTATATTTCTTCAGTAATGCCACTTGAGAATTGTTGCTTAATCTCTGGTATTGGCACTTACAACTTTTCCTTGAAAAATAAAGAATTTAAATGCTTCTATCATCCTCATTCAAATCTGTGCTCACATTTTGTTCGCCAGGCTGTGTCACTGTCTGAATAACTCCTGCTAAAGATTCCTCAGTGAGTACAAATTGGTCCCACTGGTCCCACAAACTGGACCTCTCACAAACTTTGCTGACTTTTGGCATCATTCAGCGCTGATCGAAGTGGAAAACATTTCTGCCAACCCTGTGTATCTAATCTGTTGGCCATAAGAAACAACTCCCTCCTGCCAACAGAAGTAATCTGGATGGATTCTCTCTTTCTTATTGATTCCACCATAAATCCAGGAAACACAGTTTAATCTTCTCCAGGTTTGTCCTTTGACCAGTTGCTCAACAACTTTCAGTTCAATAACTAACATTTCCTCAACATGTGGATCTATAAATCGCTGCTCCTTGCCTGACTGATGTTTCTTTGGATGGCTTGACACCATTGAACATTGTAACTATTTAAGCTCCTTCAGTCATTGCAATAAGGTTAAGGTCAGAGACACACACACACACACACATGTTCAAGAGTGAGCATTCTTGACTGTGAGAACGTATACTTTTTCTATTCCCTAACACCCTTTGTGTTGCAGAGTTGCTTGTCGTTCAACTTTAATCTTGAGACATACTATCCCTGTGCCATTGTTGTTGGCTGTAAGGTCTGTATCAATCTTGGTATATGACCTAGAATATAGTGACACTCACCTTCAGGCAGTGCTGCCTATAGCTACAGGCTGAATTCAGAGGTGGGCTCTAATACTGAGTACACATGAACTTGCAAATTGGAACACCATCCAGAACGCCAAGTAGCAAATGAGGATTCATTGAGCTGCCTCCCACTAAGACATACACCACCAGAGGTACCACCTCTGGAAGAGTTTCTAATGGAAATTTCTTCACACTCTTCCAGTGACAGGTGATAATATCAGACTTTGGACACAGAAGGATCCAGTCCTGGCCAAACTGTGGTGATGGGGAAACCAAAGGGCCATCACAACCAGAACTGAAGCCTTTTTGGACTCAGACAGACCAGATCACAGTCGAGTACGACATATTTTTATGGGGAGCAAAAGTGATTGTCCCGAGCAAAGGTCCTCGCCAGATACTGACTAAACTCCGCCAGGGGTTTCCAAAATAAAGATGTTGGCAAAGAGGTTATGTCTGGTGACCAGGACTGGATGCAGACATAGCTGCATTGGTGGGGCAAAGATTACTGCCAGCAACTCCTCCACATTTGTGGGAATGACTGGGTAAACCCTGGACTCAATCATACATTGACTTTGCAGGTCCTTTCATGGGCTCAATGTTCTTAGTCATTATGGACACCCACTTAAAGTGGTTGGACATGCATAGAGCTCATTTGTCAAACACGAGGGTGACAGTAGAAAACCTGTGAGCATCTTTTCCAATACACAGACTCCTGGAAATGTTGGTTACAGATAACGGGCCATCGTTTACCAGCAGGAAATCTGAGTATTTCCTAAAGTCAAAAGGTATTCATAATAGGACCAGCTCCACACCATTCATCATCCAATGGTCCGGCAGAAAGAGCAGTCCAAACTTTGAAAGCAGGCTTAAAGAAACAGCCTACAGCTTCACAAGATACCAAACTGTCCCAGTTCCTGTTTGATTATAGGATCAGCCCTCATGTAACTACACAGACAGCTCCAGCAGAGTTGCTAATGGAGAGAAGACTCCACACCAGGTTAAATCTGATCTTCCCAGAGCTAGGGAAGGGTGAAATGGAATCAGGAGTGTCGATGCTGGCTACAAGACTCCCCCAAATTGGGGAGAGATAGTTAACTTCAGGGATGAAGTTTGGTGTAGGAAGCACAAGAATGGCCCGGCATGGGGAAGAGGGATGGATGATGCAAGGTCAGGTCCCGTGATGTAGAATGTGCGTGTCGGTCTGATGGTCCTGGAGAGGCACGTGGACCGTATGAAAGCTGCAAACTCACAAATGATTCGGGAGCAAACGTGCCCAGCTCCTCGACAGCCTTTCCGATTGTTCCCGAACCCGTGGGTCCTCCCTCTCCATCAGGTGTTGGAGATACCTCGAAATCTGAGATGGACACGGGTGTCTTCACCTCCAACTGGAAATTTCTTCAGGCTGCGCTGGGATTCATTCGGTGCAACAAAATTGGATTCCAAGCAACACTGCTACCACCAGATTGTATGACAATGTGATGCCAACCGCTGCCCGACATATGGTTTAATTGATAGCTACTTCCATCCCTCTTCGTTGTCACCGGGCCTGCTTGGTCTTGAGGGGGAGAGGAATACCAGGAGCTAACCGAACCCAGTCATCCAGACTCAAAATGTTAGCTCACTCACTCTCTCTCTCTCTCTCCATGAATGCTGACCCATTGTGATCCCCAGCATTTAGTATGATAAAACTCTTGTCATAAACATGATGTAGTTTATTGCACGATAGCATTCTGGACAAATTACAGTAGTACAGTTGGCATTGTTACTAAGACAATGAAGACTTCAAGATGGTTGGAATGTCTCCTTCGAGAGTAGTTCAGCCTTTCTTCACCCAAGCCCCAATGGCATCAGTTTGGGTGGAGCTTAATGCACTCTGCAGTATTAACCCTTTCAGAGCCATTCATTTGTACATTCATATCTTGCCTCGCTTTCTCTCCTAGTGCCTGCTCTCAGTCTCCTCTAAGACCTCCCTCCCTCTGCTTACCATTCAGAGCTGTTGTGTTTGAATTGAACAGATTGTAAATGTAAAACCATGATTGCTAATGCTGTCTCCAAGCTCAGGGTTTATTTGAGTACACTCTGATTGCTGACTGTACTAACTTTCCTTTCCCTGTTTAATGCTGTTTTGTTCCGTGAAGATATTATTTCATAGTGGAGGAGGACATCTCTCCTGTGACAGTGACAGTCACACCATGTGAAGCCCCTTTACAATGGACCCTCGCTCTTCAAGTACTTCCGGACCAACCCCGCCGAGAGGGATCAGGTGAGGGACCAGTTAAATTTGGTCTCACTATCTTTCTTTCCTTCATTCGTGGGCTGAGTGTGTCACTGTCTAGTTCAGTGTTTATTGTCTATCCCTAATTGCCCAAAGGGCTACTAAGAGTCAACACATTGTTGTGGAGTCACTTGTAGGTCAGACCAAGTTAGGACGGCAGAGTTTCGTCGCTAAACTGCATTAATGAACCAGATGGGGTTTTACAGTACTGTGATGGTTTCATGAATTCAAACTGTACCATCTACAACAGTAGGACTCAAACCCATGTCCCCTGAACATTAGCCCTGGATTTGAAATTCCATAGCCCGGTGACTACACCACCACCTCCCCTGAATGCCACTGGGATGGAGCACCAATTGGATTGAGTGAAACTGGGATTGAGTGACACTGGGAGTGAGTGAAACTGGGAGTGAGGGACACTAGGATTGAGTGTCACTGGGAGTGAGTGTCGCTGGGAATGAGTCATACAGTCACAGAGTTATAGGATCAGCACAGAGACAGGCCCTTTGGCGCAAACTGGTCCATACTGACCAAAATGTCCATCCACGTTAACCCCATTTCCCTGCATTTGGCCTATATCCTTCAAAACTTTTCCTATCTGTGCATTTTTCCAAATGCCTTTTAAATGTTGTTAATGTACCCGCATCAACCACTTCTGCAGACAGCTCATTCCATATGCGTACCACCCTCTGTGTAAAAAAGTTGCCCCTCAGGTTCCCTTTTATTCTTTCCCCTCTCACCTTAAACTGATTCCACAATCCTGGGGAAAAGACTGAGTGCATTCACCCTATCCATGCCTCTCATGATCTCATGTATTTCTATAAGATACCCCTCAGTCTCCTACGCTTTAAAGAAAAAAGTCCTAGTTTATCCAACCTCTCCCTAAAACTCAGACGCTTGAGTCCTGGCAATATCCTGGTAAATTTCTTCTGCACTCTTTCCAGTTTAATAACATCCTTCCTACAACAAAGGGGACCAAAGCTGAACACAATACTCCAAGTGCAGCCTCACCAATGTCCTGTATAACTGCAACATAACTTCCCAATTTCTATACTCAGTGCCCTGACTGATGAAGGCCAGTGTGTCAAAAGCCTCCTTCACTGCCCTGTCTACCTGGGACTCCACTTTCAGAGAACTGTGCACCTGAACTCCAAGGTTCTTCTGTTCCACTACACTCTTAAAATCCGACCATTCACCATGAAACTCCTGCCTTGATTTGACTTTCCAAAATGCAAGACATCACACTCATCTATATTAAACTCCATTTGCCATTTCTCGGCCCACTTCCCCAACTGGCCAAGGTCCTGCTGCAATTTCTGATAACCTTCCTCACTGTCCATGATACCGCATATTTTGGTGTCATCTACAAACTTACTAATCATGCCTTGTACATTCTCATCCAAGTTATTGATGTAGATAACAAACAGCAATGGGCCCAGCACCGACCCCTGAGGCACTCCACTAGTCACAGGCCTCCAGTCCAGCTAGCTTCCACTAATACCCTCTGCTTCCTACCATCAAGCCAATTGTGTATCCAATTTGCTAGCTCGCCCTGGATTCCATGCAATCTAACCTTCCAGAGCAGCCTCCAATGTGGAACCTTATCAAAAGCCTTACTGAAATCAATATGGACTGCGTCTACCACCCTGCCCTCGTCAACCTTCCTGGTCACTTCATCAAAGGACTCTAACGAATTTGTGAGGCATGATCTCCCATGCACAAAGCCATGCTGACCTCTTCTAATCAAACCCTGTCTTTCCAAATGTGCATATATCTTATCTCTCAGAACTGGGAGTGAGTGTACTCAGTGTGTCACGGGGAGCGAGTCTCACTGGGAGAGATTGTGTCACTGGGAGTGAGTGACACTGGGAGTGAGTGAACTGGGAGTGAGTGACACTGGGAGTGAGTGAACTGGGAGTGAATGAAGCTGGGAATGTGTGACACTGGGAGTGAGTGTCATTTATAGGCTAATTGAGTGAATAAACATCATGTGAAGCAGAGAGCTTGTGTTAGAAGTTGAAAAGTTGATAAAACTCAGCTGTCCGTGTTTACTTTGTACCAATTCCAAAAAGCTGATTGTTTTCCTAATAACTTTCTGAAAGTTTCTATTTGTGTGTAAGCCCCAGTGATTGAGAAAACACCCTAGAACCTTTCCCTGTTCCGTGTTCTAGATCAGTACCTCAAGCTGCTCAAGGTACCCAACCTGCAATCTGTGAAGAATGCCCCAATAAGGAAATAAATTAATACCTTGTGCCCGTATCAAAGCTGAAAGAGTGAGATTCTCAAACTGACTTCAAAGAGGAGAGAGTGAGGCACTGATGAACACAAAACCTATGGTCCTCTGCTCTAACATTATGATCTCAAGCTCATCCAAAGTTCACTTCGTGGATGTTTTACAAACTGGTTTTGATTAATGGCTTGACAAGTCTTTAATGTTTTAAATCCCATTGAATTGGAACCTCCCCGAGCTGAAATCACTCAGTGAGATCTAAGGTTTGGATTCAGAACCCAGAGGAGACACTAAGTAGCAGAGACACCATAATCCAGGCATGATTTACAACGTCAGTCTGAACACTATGGCAACCAGGTAACACAAACACACCTGCAAAGTGTTATTTGTAAGTCCAATCATTCATGGCTTGATTCCAATAGAGGTGTCAAGGTGCATTACTTATGAAAAGTAAGTATTATCACACTTGTTCCAGCAAAGAGTGAAATGGTGATTGATGCAGATATTGTAAGTCCTGGTGAAATATCTGTATTTCTATCTGATTTAAGGCAATATTTAGCGGTGGAAAGACTGGGGAGTAGCGAGCAGGCAATTTCAAATTTTCTTTTTTGCGATCACTTTTACCTGAGTCAGAAAGTTCAAGCTCCACACCAGTGATTTCGAATCATAGAGTTTTACAGTATAGAGTAAGACCATTCAGCCCAACACACCTGTGACATCTCTTTGAAAGAAACTGTCCATTATTTTGCTCAGAGGGATGAAGGATTATTGAGAAAAGCAGAAACGATGAATTGAGGTTGAAATCAAATCGGCTGTGATCTTATTGAATGGTGGAACAGGATTGAAGGGCAGAGTGGCCTCCTCTAGGTTCTTGTTATCCTCTAGGTATCGGTCCATCTCTTCTCTTGTCCACATTTCCAAGGGTTGGGGACCTGGACGTTCCTTGGATTGGCGCATGCTTGTGGACAAGGTGCTGCAGAGTTTGCCTTTGCTCTCTTTGGGGTGGTTGACCCAAAGCCTCTCCTACTCTTATTCCTTGCCACTGGAGACATTGGAAGGATTTAACGCAGTGACAACCAACCCCTTCAACCATACTCCTTTCATGGTCAGAGAACCCAGGGTGGGACTTGAACATGGAGCTTCTAACTCTCACAGTGTCGCTGGGTCAAAATCCTGGAATTCCCTCCCTCAGGGCATTGTGGGACCATCTGCATCAAATGGACTGCAGCGGTTCAAGGGTAGCAGGGGACTCACAGGCAATCAGTGCAGGCCCAACCAGCCCACATGCTGACAGGAAGTGAAAGGCAGGCCTTCAAGTTAGTCCTATACCCGACAAAACTAGTTTCCTTTGCGTCAATATCCAACTTCAATAGAACCTGGTCCCACCAGCCTTTCAGGTTGTGTAGCTCTCACGGAAAGAAGGCTCTATGTGGCAAAGTCTCCCTCATTTCCCTTCTGTCTCAGGTTTAACTCTGACTCCTTAGTTACCGGGCCTCTTTACTGGAACAGCATTTTCTCCCAATTTGCTCCCTCAAACTGTTTTGTCATTTTGAACTGCTTCATTAAATATCCTATTAACATCGACAAATATCCCCAGCTTCTCCATTTCTGCTGTTATTCCCATTAAAATAGGAAGGGTTTAGAGGAACGTGGGCCAAATGCTGGTAAATGGGACTAATTCAATTTAGGATATCTGGCCGGTATCGATGAGATGGACCGAAGGGTCTGTTTCCACACTGTACATCTCTATGACTCTATAATTCCCAACGTTTGTGTTTCAACTTAGGCTTTGCTGATTTTTTTTAACTAACTTTAATTAAAATTTTCAAATTTAATGCTTTTATATTTTCATCTGAATGTGCATGGGCGTTGTTTGGAGACAAAATAACTGCTGATTCTGAAATCCGAGGTAGACAGGCAGGAGGCTGGCAGAACACAGCAAGCCAGGCAACATCAGGAGGTGGAGAAGTCAACGTTCCAGTGTAACCCTTCTTCAGGGCTGGGGTGGGGGTAAGGGGAGCTGCAGATAAAGAGGGTGGTGGGGGCAGGGGGTGAGGTGGGAATAGGTGAAGACAGGTAGAGGGTATGACCTGGTTGGTCAATGTGAGGGATGAATCCAATTGGTGGCAGGGAGCCATGGAAGGGAGGTGGGAGGAGGTCGAGGGGGATAGGAAGGGAGGTTATTTGAAATTGGAGAACTCAGTGTTGAGTCCTCTGAGCTGTAGGCTGCCCAGGCGGAAGGTGAGATGTTTTTCTTCCAATTTGCAGTTTGGTTCCTTGTGGCAATGGAGGATGCCAAAGATGGTCATGTCAGAAAGGGAGTGGGAAGGGGAATTAAAATGGGTGGTGACTGTGGGGTCCAGTTGGCCCCGGTTGAAATGCTTGGTGAACCGTACCTTGAGTTTACATTTATTCTCCCCGATATAGAGAAGACCACAACGGGAGCACCTGATGCAGTAAACTAGGTTGGAGAAGAGGCAGGTGAACTTCTGTCTTATATAGAATTTGTTGCCCATCCTCAATTGCTCTTAAACTGAGTGGCTTGACAGGCTGTTTCAGAGAGCAGTTAATAGTCAACCACACCCACTGTGGGCCTGGAGACCAGGTAAGGATTTCTCCAGATCTCTGCAGATGGGCTCTCTTTGACAATCGACAATAGTTTAATGGTCACCATCACTGAGTACTAGGATGTAGAAGTTATGCTGCAGTTGTACAAAATCCTGGTTAGATCCCCCCCCCCGCCCAACCTTAGAGTACTGTGGGCGGACCAGGGCACTAGACCTCAGGAAGGGTATATGGGCCTTGGAGAGGTTATGTTATGAGAAAGATTATACAAATTAGATCTGTTTTCTCCAGAATAGAGAACATTAAGGAGTGAAGTCTTCAATGTATTAATAGCAAAAGATACGCTAGATAAAAATAAACAATTCATGTTGACTTGAAATTCTAGAACTAGGAAGCACAGTGTGAGAATTGGGGCCAGACCGTAGAAGAGAGATGTTAGCAAGCACTTCCACACACAAAGGGTGGGAACGGTTTGGAACTCTCTTCCAGAGGATGATGAATCAGTTGTTCATTTTAAATCTGAGATAGATACACTTTTGTTAAGGGGAAGCATGAAGGGATGTGGGCCAAAGGCAGGTATATGGAGGTAGGCCACTGATCAGCCATGATCTCATTGGATGGTAGAGCAGGCTCAAGGGGCTAAATGGCCGACTCCTGTTCCTCTGTTCCTAACTCACCCTCAGATCCTGTTCCTATATACCTATCTGACAATACTACTTTAGACAGTAGTTTCTATTACTGCTGAAAATGTGTTGCTGGAAAAGCGCAGCAGGTCGGGCAGCATCCAAGGAGCAGGAGAATCGACGTTTCGGGCATAAGCCCTTCTTCAGGAATGAGGAAAGTGTGCCCAGCAGGCTAAGATAAAAGGTAGGGAGGAGGGACTTGGGGGAGGGGCGTTGGAAATGCGATAGGTGGAAGGAGGTCAAGGTGAGGGTGATAGGCCAGAGTGGGGTGGGGGCGGAGAGGTCAGGAAGAAGATTGCAGGTTAGGAAGGTGGTGCTGACTTCGAGGGATTTGACTGAGACAAGGTGGGGGGAGGGGAAATGAGGAAACTGGTGAAATCCGAGTTCATCCCTTGTGGTTGGAGGGTTCCTAGGCGGAAGATGAGGCGCTCTTCCTCCAACCGTCGTGTTGCCATGGTCTGGCGATGGAGGAGTCCAAGGACCTGCATATCCTTGGTGGAGTGGGAGGGGCCTTGGACTCCTCCATCACCAGACCATAGCAACACAACGGTTGGAGGAAGAGCGCCTCATCTTCCGCCTAGGAACCCTCCAACCACAAGGGATGAACTCAGATTTCTCCAGTTTCCTCATTTCCCCTCCCCCACCTTGTCTCAGTCAAATCCCTCGAAGTCAGCACCGCCTTCCTAATCTGCAATCTTCTTCCCGACCTCTCCGCCCCCACCCCTGTCTGACCTATCACCCTCACCTTGACCTCCTTCCACCTATCGCATTTCCAACATCCCTCCCCCAAGTCCTTCCTCCCTACCTTTTATCTTAGCCTGCTGGACAAACCTTCCTCATTCCTGAAGAAGGGCTTATGCCCGAAACGTCGATTCTCCTGTTCCTTGGATGCTGCCTGACCTGCTGCGCTTTTCCAGCAACGCATTTTCAGCTCTGATCTCCAGCATCTGCAGTCCTCACTTTCTCCGAGAAGTTTCTATTACCTAACCATCCACCAAATTTGAATGAGTGATTGGACAATAATCGCACAGAGAAGGCTGGGACTGATTACAAGGGCACCGATTCCAATAGGGGGGGGGGTTGTGATTCTGGTATTAGACACCATGGCCTCAAGTTTGAAAGAATATACAGTCGTTCCGATATAACACCATAGTCCAGTTCTCATGCAATTTCGCGTTGTAATAAAATCAAATAATTGCAGCGTCATGTAAACGATTGGGCCAGAATCACGTGATAACTAATACAGATAAGGAAAGTTCAAGTTCTACAAATATTGGTCTAAATTTTTCGATCGTGTTAAAGAAACACGCTCTATAGCAGAACTGACTGTAACTGAAAAGAGAGACGTGCTATCAATGCATCTCAACCTGCACTCATCAGGACAAACACAAGAATGCCAAATTTCAGACAAGTCCCACTTTTTATACTAGAGGGAGCAAAGGTGATGATTTGTTGGCAAAGTCCAGTTGGCTGAAACATTACAATAGAGAAAGCAATGGGTTTCCCACACTTCTGGGAAATTCAGAATAGATGCAAGGTTTGAACACATTCCTTTTATCCGCAAAGAATGGGTCCCTCTGCACCCTCTCCCCTGCTTTCTGAACTGTTGTGATTATTTGGAAATTTTGGGATTTTTGCACTTGTCTTAAAGAGTGTAAGGTGAAAGGTCTTAGCTAAAAGTCTGTTTTTAACCAATTTTCAAGTTTAATCCCAATAAATAACTGCTTGGCAGAATATATCTGTCAACCCCAAACTCAGTATTCCCTAATCTTTATTTATTGAGCTGCCTCTGATAGCCAATTCAAACTTGGTACCATTGCTGAGACCAAACAGTTTCCCCCAATTGATTCAGTCCAGGTTTTGACCCCCTCTTAAAGTTCCTCACAGACTTCTCTTCATTAAATAAACAGTTTGAGCTTCTTCAATCGATTTACGTAACTGAAGGTCCGAAGGAGAGAACCCTTGGCTTTCTTTAAAATACCATCAGGGGATTACTTAGAGAGCTCAATGGTCTTTGATTTAACATCTCATCCAAATGATAGAACCTCTGACAATGCAGCACTCTCTCAGCACTGATCCTCGGACAGTGCAGCTGTCCCTCAGTACTGACACTCTGACAGTATGGCACTCCCGCAGTACTGACCCTCTGACAGTCCAGCACTCCCTCAGCACTGCCTCTCCGACAGTGCAGTACTCCCTCAGTACTGCCACTCCGACAGTGCAGTACTCCCTCAGTACTGACCCTCCGACAGTGCAGCACTGCCTCAGTGCTGATCCTCTGACAGTGCGGCGCTCCCTCAGTACTGACCCACTGACAGTGCGGCGCTCCCTCAGTACTGACCCTCCGACAGTGCAGCACTGCCTCAGTGCTGATCCTCTGACAGTGCGGCGCTCCCTCAGTACTGACCCACTGACAGTGCGGCGCTCCCTCAGTACTGACCCACCGACAGTGCGGCACTCCCTCAGTACTGACCATCTGACAGTGCAGCACTGCCTCAGTACTGACCTCTGACAGTGCAGTACCCCTCAGCACTGACCCTCCAACAGTGCAGCACTCCCTCAGTACTGACTTTCTGACAGTGAAGCACTCCCTCAGTACTGACCTCTGACAGTGCAGCACTCCCTCAGTACTGACCCTCCGACAGTGCAGCACTCCCTCAGTACTGACCCTCCAACAGTGCAGCACTCCCTCAGTACTGACTCTCTGACAGTGAAGCACTCCCTCAGTACTGACCCTCCGACAGTGCAGCACTCCCTCAGTACTGACCCTCCGACAGTGCAGCACTCCCTCAGTACTGACCCTCCAACAGTGCAGCACTCCCTCAGTACTGACTCTCTGACAGTGAAGCACTCCCTCAGTACTGACCTTCCGACAGAGCAGCACTCCCTCGTACTGCACTGTGATGTTTGCTTGGATTTTTGTCTTTAATCTGGAATTTGGATTTTGTACCCCAGACTCAGAAACAAGATTCACAAAAACTGACCCCGAATGAACATTCTTTTAACCTCAGTCCTTCTTCTGTGAACAGGTGAGTCCGAGCATCTTCACTTACAGATGGATCCCCAGCCTCCTGTCAGTGGAGAAAGTGTGGAATTGTTTTCCTATCGAGGTAATGACGTTGAATCTTATGCTGCTGCTGAAAGTCCGGCTGGTATCTACAGCCTGGAGTTGGTGTCCATCGAGAGGGACACCATTTTCAATATCTATGCCACAACCACCCCTGGATCTGATCAAGCGTACCCCAAATTACCCAGCGACCCGAGACTGGGTGTGACTTTTGTACGGCACACCAGCATGTCCCTGGTGTGGAAGCCAAGTCCAACTATCTCCTGCTTACAGCAGCCTGCTCAGTACTGTGTGGTCATCAATCGGGAGCACAATTACAAAAGCCTCTGTGCTGTTGAAGCTAAACTCAGAGAAAGCACTCATTCCAAAAGGGTGTGGTGGCCTGATATGGACCGGGGGATGCCAGAGTCTCTGCGCCTCAATGCTATGGTCAATCACCCAACCTTTAGTGCTCGGTCCACTACGTTCTCAGCCAGTCGCCAGGGAGAAATTCGGAAAACCTGCACTGGGACCAAACATGGCTTTACTGTGTCCCAGCTCAGGCCCAGCACCCAGTATTATGTAGATGTCTTCATTGTGAATCTGCTGACCAACATCAGTGCGGCCTACATGGGGACGTTTGTAAAGACCAAAGATGAGGTAAAACACAATGTGTTGGAGCTGAAAGGTGGTCGAGTGATGGAGATCCCCATCAAACCAGGTGCTTCCAGAATCTTACAATACAGACCAGCGTCCTCTCACTACGCGGTCACTGTCTCCCTTCATTCCTGCTACCAGCCGGTCCATGTCCAAATCAGGCAGAACCGAAGGTTAGTGGCAAACCAGCATGTGGAGGGAGTGAAACATTTCCAATTCGTCGGCAAGCCTAAAGCCAGGTACCAGCTCCGTCTCAAAGCCGACAAAACGGGCCGGACCTTACTGAAAGTTCACATGACCACTCACCGTGACAAACAGCCCTTCCCCAGCCTGCCCCGAGACACCCGACTCAAAGTCTTCGACCGACTGCGGAGCTGCTCGTCTTTAACTGTCGCCTGGCTCGCCACGCGGGAGCCAAACAAATACTGTGTCTACAGGAAGCGGGTCACGGACCGGGAGAACCCTAGCGAAAACCCTAGCGAGCTGCAAAACCATTGCCTCGATCCAACAACACGGAGCAAGTCGGAGAAAGTGAGCTGCCAATATTTCAGCGGCTCGAGCCCTCAGAAGGCAGTGATGACGGAACGTGTTGAGGGTCTGGAGCCTGGGACAACTTACCAGCTCGACGTCTATGTGATAGGCCAAGGGAGACATTCAGTGAAGTACCAGAGCAAGAAAGTGAGAACGAGGATGACATGCTGATGTACAGGATAGTGAGGTCTTCACCCTCGTACTTTCCTCAGCCCTTCTTACCTTGAGGAATTTCAAACCCCAGGTTTGGAAGGTTAGTGGGCTTGATGAGGAGACCCTTGAGCCATCTGCTTTATCTTGTCCTATCACCTGCTATCTTCAAATTCAGGCAGTGACCTTCCACCTTAGGTTAAGTCACCTAAGGGTCCTCTGTTCAGGAAAAGAGAGACAAATATTGTGCCATATCATGAAGTGATCTCGATTTCACATGAACAGAGAAACCTCAAGAAACACCAGTGTTTCCAACGAGACGTGTTCACCCATCACCTCAATCACTTGGTCAAGGGTTTACAGAAAATAAATAGACTGTGCAATAATTTAGGAGAGCCTTGCTTTGGTGTTGTGTACAACGAGTTGACATTTTATTATGAACCTTCCTGATTTATTTTCTTTCGTTCTAGTTTTGAAGCTGGTGTTGGAGATTGGGGTCCCGCTAAAGCTGAATTATCTTAGTATTTACTGTGTAGCTTGAGATTTCATTTAAGTGCTGTTAATGGGGTGGCGAGCGGGTATTCAGCTCGGTGGGTGGGACAGTGGATTCGCGACGGGTCAGTTCCTGCACCAGCTGAGGTCACCTTGAAGGTTCCACCTTCTCAATCTCGCCCCTTGCCCTGAGCTGTGGTGGTGCTCAGACTCACCAGCAGTCCCCTCTCTCTCTCTCTCTGTCTGTCTCTAATGAGAGATCAGTCGACAGAGTTGGGATGGCTACTCCTACAGCAGTTTTTTTATTCATTCATGGGATGAGAGTGTTACCGGCTAGTACAGCATTTATTGCCCATCCCTAATTACCCAGAGGGCAATTAAGAGTCAACCACATTGCTGTGGGTCTGCAGTCACATGTAGGCCAGACCAGGTAAGGATGGCAGTTTCCTTCCCTCAAGGACATTAGTGGACCAGACGCGTTTTTTCTGACAATTGACAATGGATTCCTGGTCATCACTAGACTCTGAATTCCAGATTTTTTTTTAGGAATTCAAACTCCACCATCTGCCATGGTGGGATTCGAACCCGGATCCCCGGAACATTAACTGGGTCTCTGGGTAACAGTCATCATGTGCCCGTAACCGGCTTTACAATATTTCTAACAATTCTAAACAAAAGGAAAGGTCGTGTGAGGCACTGAAGTCATGATGCTGCATTGGTGTAGCAATGTTGGCACTATGTTTACCCTGTTATCCGGGATATTGTTCGGGAAATTAAAAAGCCATTGTTCTTAGAAAGAATGCTAAACTAATCCTCAGATGAAGACAGGCAAAGGGGTAATGGTCATCCTGGCACCATGAGTGGCGCCCCTGGACATTGGCAAAAGGGAGTCAGCTGGTTAGTTGGGCCAAACGCAGACAAGCGGGACTAGAATCGATTGGGAATCTTGGTCAGCATGGATGAGTTGAACTGAAGGGCCTGTTTCTGTGCTGTATTACCCCTCTATGACGCAGTGTATATGGGCAGTCCCCCAAAATAGGATTTATTAACAAGGGGAGGAGGGACATGAATGAGACACAGGGAGTGCACGGATCCAGATGAAGGAGTCCCTTCCTTCTTGAGAGAAGACCAGGAGTTCCCCTACATTAGCCCAGGGGGAGAATCAAAGATTGTTACTATCGAAGACTATTGCTAAAGACTGAGCGACATCAGGGACAAATACTTCATCACTCCGAAACCATTCAACAGAACAGCTTCAAGGTAATAAAGCATTCTTCTCTGTGACAAGTCATTTATTTCCTTGCTTTGTCCAATTAAATAATGCATTATACATAAACTGCTGCTTCTTAGCAAACTCAATAAACTTTCTGAAAATGGCTTACAAATGGTCTGCTGCCTTGTTAGGGACAGTGGTCACACATTCCCGAGATCTAACACAGAGTTTACCAACTCTGAACCTCTGCAGAGCAGGAACTGACTGCTCATTATTTGTTTAAAGTTAAAAATCACACGACACCAGATTATAGTTCAACAGGTTTAATTGGAAGCAGGAGCAGCGTTCCGAAAGCTAGTGCATCCAATTAAACCTGTTGGACTATAACCTGGTGTTGTGTGATTTTTAACTTTGTACTCCCCCAGTCCTACCCCACCCCAGTTAACTTTGTACACCAGCATCTCCAGCTCATTATTTGGACTGGGATATAGGATTATCCTTCACTTCTTGTCTCTGATTATAAGGCTATCTGACAGGGAGGACTGTGGCTCAGTGGTCAGCACTGCTGCCTCATAGCACTAGAGACCTGGGTTCAATTCCACCCTCAGGTGACTGTCTGTAAGGAGTTTGCATTCTCCCTGTGTCTGACTGGGTTCCCTCTGTGCTCCAGATTTCTCCCATAGTCCAAAGATGTACAGGCTGGGTGGACTGGCCATGGGATATTTTGAGTTATGGGGTTAGGGTAGTGTTGAGGGGGAGCTGGGTCTGGGTGGGATACTCTTTGGAAGGTCAGTGGGCTGAATGGCCTCTTTCTGCAGTGCAGGGATTCCATTCTATGAACTGAGGGGGTCATTCCAATCAGGAAAGATGAACAGCTTGGGAATCTTCCCTTGAGGAATGACCTGGTAGAGGTCTGAAAACATTATGAAGGGATTTGAAAGAAGTTGATTGGGTGGGGGCTGTGGTTAGGTAAACCAAATCTGAGGGCTATCAATATAAGAAAGTCAGTAACATATCCAATAAGGAATTTGGGTGAATACCCAGAATGTAGGTGAGAATGTGGAACTCACCTACTCCATGGTATGGTTGAGGAGAATGTGTTTAAAGGGGAGCTGGGTAAAGATGAGGGAGGGAGGAAGAGAATTTAATGTAATGAGTGGGATGAAAGTTGTGTGGAGCAGAAGGACTAAGCAGGCCAAATGGCCTGTTTCTGTGCAGGGTATTAATTGTAATGGCACCTGCAAATTATCTCCAAACATGTTATGTAATATTCTTCGATGTCAAAGCCACTTTTTCACCCTAGACTCTGAGGTGGATATAATCAATGGCAACTCACAAATTATGGTGCCATATTTCCCTTGGGGCCACCGGGCAAGAGTTTGGCCAGCTGTTTAAATATACGGGGCATCTGACCTTGTCTGGATATTATGGGTGACTGAGCATGGTCTACCCCCCACACCCCCAACCTGCACATCTTTCAGCTGTGGGAAGAAACCAGGGTACTTGAAGGAAACCCACGCAGACACAGGGAGCACTCAACCCCACTGCACTCAAACCCAGGTCCCTGGCACTATGAGGCAGCAGTACTAACCACTGAGCCACCATGCCACCTCTAATGCTGTCTGTCCTCATATTTTAATCCCTATCTGTGCTTGAACAATTCTGTGATTTTGTGTCTTAATGCTGTTTTTCATATGAGGTCTCAAAAGTGAATAAAAGACCTCAAAAGGACTAATTTTAATAAAAGTGTGGAAGATCTTCCTTGATGCCCAAGCCAATGCTTACACCTCAGTCTGTCCCGAAAACTGGAAGTCAGATAATTGAAGCAGCCCCAACTGTTTGGCACAGTATCCACCACCTTCAACATCCACTCCCTCTACCACCAGCACTCAGTAGCAGCAGCATGTGCTATCTACAAGATGCACTGCAGAAATTCACCAAAGATCCTGAGACGGAACCTTCCAAACCCACTTCCACCCAGAAGGACAAGGGCAGCAGATACATGGGAACACCAGCACCCTGCAAGTTCCTCCCCAAGCCACTCACCGTCCTGATCTGGAAATATATTGCTGTTTCTTCACGGTCGCTGGGTCAGAATCCTCAAAACCCATTCCCTTATTTGTTCATGGGATGTGGGTGTCACAGACTTGGTATTTATTGCCCTCCCCCTATTGCTCAGAGCACAGGTAAGAGTCAGCCACACCATTATGGCTCTGGAGTCCTATCCCCTCCTCACAACATTGTGGGTCAATCACAGACAGCAGCGATTCAAGAAGGCAGCTCACCCCCCACCTTCTCAAGGGCAACTAGGGATGGCCAATAAATACTGGCCCAGTCAGCGATGCCCACATCCCACGAATGCAGCTTAGAAATCCCATTGCTTTTTGTGTGATTTTGTTCTTTGCAAATGAAAAGGTAAAGTAGCTACAGTCCTATCAGAGAAAGACAAGAGATGGTTTAGCCCGAGGGTTACCACACATCAGTCAAGGGGAGAGTTTGGGAAGGAGAGTCCTTCAGTGGTAACCTCAGCTGGTGTGGGAATTGAACCCATCCTTTTAGCATCATGAACCTGCTCTCTGTCCAGCCAAATGAGCTAACCGACCCAGAGGAAAGGTCGGCATTTTACTTTGGAGTGGGAATTGACTCCATGACTCAAAGAGTGTTCTCTGCTGAGCCAGGACTGTGTGTACATTCATCAGGAGCAAGTTTATCAGCTGGATTAAACACCAAACTGGCTGAGTGTAGAATCGGAAAATGGGAAGCAAAGCTGTTGACCCACTGAACCTAACTCGCTGAAACACTCCCACTTCACTGTCACTCCTTTCTTCATTGAGACATGTGAAGATTTATGATGTGATAATAACACAGGAGAATTAATGTGCGCTGCAGGTGATGTTCCCCTTTTACAATCAGGCTCCGTTAATTGTAGGGCTTTCAAACCCCTCGACCTGTCAGGCTGAAAGCAGGAGTGTGTTACTCACAGGGGAATAGGGGCGGCCTTGTTTAACTGGGGAATGTAATTCATTCACTCCGTCATCTGGCCAATCTCTCCCGACAGTACCTTTTGATTTGGAAGCACCATCCAGCGAGTGACATTTTGATGTTCTTTAAAGAGAGAAACAAAATTCCCTTTTCGTCTGTTGTCATTACGTCTGTTCCAGCTCTCGGCAGCTGCACACTGGGGTCTGTTTCAGATGGGTTGGCTGCTCTCTCTAATGCTCAGACAATCCTTATAACCCAGGGGAAAGTGAGGACTGCAGATGCTGGAGATCAGATCAACCACCTGATGAAGGAGCAGTGCTCCGAAAGCTAGTGCTTCCAAATTAACCTGTTGGTTTGTAACCTGGTGTTGTGTGATTTTTAACAGAGTCAAAAAGTGTGGTGCTGAGAAAGAAAAGGCTTCAGTGGTGTAGAGGTCGATGCACCAAACTACCATTGCACCCCTCCTGATTTGATGGTGAGTATGGGATCTCCAACCCCAACCACTGAAGAAGAGCTTATGCCCGAAACATTGACTTTCCTGCTCCTCGAATACTGCTGTGTGTTTCCAGTGCCACACTTTCTAAATCCTTAAAAAACCTCCCTCTTTGACAAAGGCTTCGGTCACTAGATCCACAATCTCCTGACGTGTCAAATTTTATTTGATAACCCTCTTGCCCCCTCATCTTGTGATGTCTTGCCATGTAAAGGCATGTTTTCCACAATGGGAGAAATGGTGCTTAATCTTCATTTTCCCCCCCAAGACATGGACACTCACTGCCGGAGAGGGGTCACATTAACTCTTCGGAATGTTACACAGCATCTCAGCAAGGATTCTGGGTAATATATTCTGGCTGTTCTACCACAGAGAGGTTGCTAAAGATGCATTCTTTCATGGGATGTGGGCATCAAATTGAATTAACTTTATTGTCACGTGAGTACAGTGAAAGGTTTACAAGTTGCCACACTAAGGCGCCATCTCTATGTCATAGAGATGTACAGCATGGAAACAGACCCTTCGGTCCAACCTGTCCATGCCGACCAGATATCCGTACCAAGGTACCAGATTCTTAAGAACAAATTCTTAGGAGAATAAATCAGAAAAATAAAGAAACGAAAAGCCCAGAAGAACAGCCTTTCCAACCCAGCCCATGGTGGCACCTCGCCTCCGCTAACTGGAAGAGGGATCTCCTTTACTGCCACGCTGCCACATGTGCCAGACCCACCTATGTAGGATCGCCCCATTTCAGGGGCTATCTCTTCACCACTGAACCCACACTCACCCCACAACCAGGAGTACCCATCTCTGCTGCTGCCACCACCTCACTGATAAAACAATGGCAAGGCAAGCATTTGAGAGGAGATCTAACGGAGGTGTATAAGGTGCGAAAGGGGATTGAGAAAACTCGACGTAGTATGGAAGTTACTCTGGTAGTTATGTAGTTACCTTAGTGTTGGGATCATATTACAGGGATTAGAGTGGTGCTGGAAAAGCACAGCAGCTCAGGCAGCATCCGAGGAGCAGGAAAGTCGATGTTTCAGGCAAATTCCTGATGAAGGGCTTTTGCCCAAAACGTCGATTCTCCTGCTCCTCGGATGCTGCCTGACCTGCTGTGCTTTTCCAGCACCATTCTGATCTTGATTCCAATCTCCAGCATCTGCAGTACCCACTTCTGCCTATCATATTACAGGGCTCCAGTAACAGATAATGGTAGTGCATTGTGATAGTTAAATCACTGGGAGATGAGCTAATACTGAAGATGATTGTGTTGTAATGTGATAGGTTAATTGTGGGGAGGGAACCACTGTGTCAGACAATGATTAGTTTAGAAAGACAAAGTAAGCCAACATTCCTTATTTCCCCTTCCCCCACCTCACCCTAGTTCCAAACTTCCAGCTCAGCACTGTCCCCATGACCTGTCCTACCGGCCTATCTTCCTTCCCACCTATCCATTCCACCCTCCTCTCTGCCCTATCACCTTCATCCCCACCCCCATTCACCCATTGTACTCTTTGCTACCTTCCCCCACCCTCCTCCCTACCCTATTACCTTCATCCCCACCCCCATTCACCCATTGTACTCTTTGCTACCTTCCCCCACCCTCCTCCCTGACCTATCACCTTCATCCCCTCCCCCACTCACCTATTGTACTCTATGCTACTTTCTCCCCACCCCCACCCTCCTCTCATTTATCTCTCCACCCTTCAGGCACTCTGCCTGTATTCCTGATGAAGAGCTTTTGACCGAAACGTCGAATTTACTGCTCCTTGGATGCTGCTTGAACTGCTGTGCTTTTCCAGCACCACTAATCCAGAATTTGCATCACAGGTAGACAGGGTGGTTAAGAAAGCGTTTAGCAGGCTTGCCTTCATTGCTCAGACTTTTGTGTACAGGAGTTGAGATGTTATGGTGAGGTTGTACAGGATGTTGGTGAGGCCCCTTCTGGAGTTCTGGTCGCCATGTTATAGGAAGGACATTATTAAATTGGAAAGGGTTCAGAAGAGATTGATCTTGCTGCGAATGAAGGGTTTGAGGTATGAAAATAAACTGGACGGGCTGGGACTTTTTTTTCACTGGAGCGTAGGAGGTTGAGGGGCAACTTTTTGGAGGTTTATAAAATCGTGAGGGCCAGAGAGAAGGAGAATGACAAGGATCTTTTCCCTAGCATGAGGGATTTCAAAACAAAGGGGGATATTTTTTAAAGTGAGAGGGGAAAGATTTAAAAAGGACCTGAGGGGCAACATTTTTACATAGAGGGTGGTTCGTCTGTGGAGTGAACTGTCAGAGGAAGTGATGGATGTGGGTACAGTTATAATATTTAAAAGGAGGTTAGTGAGCAAAATTAGGCCGCATGGTATTGGGGGCAAAGTATTGACTTGGATTGAACATTGGTTGGCTGATAGGAAACAAAGAGTAGTGATAAACGGCTCCCTTTCGGAAAGGCAGACGGTGACCAGTGGGGTACCGCAGGGATCAGTGCTGGGACCGCAGCTTTTTACAATATATATTAATGATATAGAAGATGGTATTAATAGTAACATTAGCAAATTTGCTGATGATACAAAGCTGGGTGGCAGGGTGAAATGTGAGGAGGATGTTAGGAGATTACAGGGTGACCTGGACAGGTTAGGTGAGTGGTCAGATGCATGGCAGATGCAGTTTAATGTGGATAAATGTATGGTTATCCACTTTGGTGGCAAGAACAGGAAGGCAGATTACTACCTAAATGGATTCAATTTCGGTAAAGGGGCAGTACAAAGAGATCTGGGTGTTCTTGTACACCAGTCAATGAAGGTAAGCATGCAGGTACAGCAGGTAGTGAAGAAGGCTAATAGCATGCTGGCCTTCATAACAAGAGGGATTGAGTATAGAAGCAAAGAGGTTCTTCTGCAGCTGTACAGGGCCCTGGTGAGACCGCACCTGGAATATTGTGTGCAGTTCTGGTCTCCAAATTTGAGGAAAGACATTCTGGCTATTGAGGGAGTGCAGCGTATGTTCACGAGATCAATTCCTGGAATGGCGGGACTATCTTATGTTGAAAGATTGGAGCGACTGGGCTTGTATACCCTTGAGTTTAGAAGACTGAGAGGGGATCTGATTGAGACATATAAGATTATTAAAGGATTGGACACTCTGGAGGCAGGAAACATGTTTCCGCTGATGAGTGAGTGCCGAACCAGAGGACACAGCTTAAAAATAAGGGGTAGGCCATTTAGGACAGAGATGAGGAGAAACGTCTTCACCCAGAGAGTGGTGGCTGTGTGGAATGCTCTGCCCCAGAAGGCAGTGGAGGCCCAGCCTCTGGATTCATATAAGAAAGAGTTGGATAGAGCTCTCAAGGATTGTGGAATCAAGGGTTATGGAGATAAGGCAGGAACAGGATACTGATTGTGGATGATCAGCCATGATCATATTGAATGATGGTGCAGGCTCAAAGGGCAGAATGGCCTACTCCTGCACCTGTTGTCTATTGTCTATAATTTTGGATAAGTGCATGAATAGGAAAGGTTTGGAGGGGTAAGGGCCAAGTGCAGGCAGGTGGGATTAGTTTAGTTTGGGAACGTGGTTGGCATGGACTAGTTGGACCGAAAGGTCTGTTTCTGTGCTGTCGGATTGTAACTGGAGATGAAGTTGTTGACTGGGCTGGATCATGGTAGACAATGGTTCATGTACCTTCAGTGAAGACAATCACTTTTGGCAGATTTTTTTCCTAATTAACCTGTTCCAATGTGCCTCTGATTTGAGCCCAAGTCCTGCAGCTCAGAGATACTGGCACTACCACTGTGCCACAAACATCCTGGTACTGTTGCTTCTTTACCGTAGAGGAAGACTTACATTTTTCTAGCACTTTTTATGACCTCAAAATACCTAAAACATGCTTCACAACCAGCGGAGAGTGGTCCCTTGTGCAAAAACACAGTTCCCAAATCATGCACAGCAAGCTCTCACAAAGAGCAATATGTGAGGATGGTCTGTTTTGTATGATGTGTATTGAGGTAGCAGTATTGTTGTATAAAGTAGGTGGGGTGTGAAGGGGTTAACTGACATGTTGAGATAAACTCTGTCCATCAGAACATAAAGGACTCATCTGTGGAGGAGCTAACCAGGGTGTCATGTAATTGTCCCTAAGATGTGTGCTCGAATGTTTTACTCCTTTTAACATTTACTTAGAAACATTGAAACAGGGAGCAGGAGTAGGCCATTCGGCCCCTCGAGCCTGCTGTGCCATTCAATACAATCATGACTGATCCTCTGATCTCAACGCTATATTCCCATTTTCCTTCCATACCTATTGATGTCTTTAATGACTAAAATGTATCAATCTCTTTCTTGAATTTACTCAGTGACCCGGCCTCCAGAGCCTTCTGTGGTAGTGAATTCCACAGGTTCACCACTCTCTGGTGAAGACATTTCTCCTCATCTCAGTCCTCAATGACCTACCCCATATCACAAGACTGTGATACCTGGTTCTAAATTCCCCATAATTAGTCCCCCAGCCCTATAAGAATTTTACAAGATTTAATTAGATTTCCTCTCATCTTTATGCACCCTGGTGAATACAGGCCCAGTGAAACCAATCTCTCTTCATAGGACAGTCCTGCCATCAGCCAAATAAATCTCCACAGCACTCCCCTGGTGACAATTATATTCTTTCTATGGCAAGGAGACCAAAGCTCCACAAAATACCCCAGGAATAATCTCACCAAGTCCCTGTATAACTGCAGCAACACATTTCTACTCCTGAACTCATATTCATAGAATCCCTACAGCATGGAAACAGGCCATTTGGCCCAACAAGTCCACATCGACCTCCTGAAGTGTATCCCATCCAGACTGACTCCCCCTACCCACTTACTCAACATTTTCCCCTGACTAATGTACCTAGCCTACATATCCCTCAACACAATCGGCAATTTAGCATGGCCAATTCACCTGACCTGCACATCTTTGGATTGTGGGAGGAAACCGGAGCACCCAGAGAAAACCCATGCAGACACGGGGAGAACGTGCAAACTCCACACAGACAGTCGCTCAAGGCTGGAGTCGAACCCGGTTCCCTGGCGCTATGGGGCAGCAGTGCTAACCACTGAGCCATTGTACCAATTGCCTTCCTAGTTACTTGCTGTACCTGCTTATCAATTTTCATTGGCTGATGTATAAGGACACTCAGGTCCGTACTAAACCTTTAAGTTGAGTTTGAGATCTCCCAAAGCACTCTCAGGTCAAGTGTAACTAGCCATTAAGTAGTAGGTAGTAAAGATATTCTGTTTGATGAAGACCAAGCCTGAGCTGTTGAGTTGGCATCCTTCTCCACTGGGCATTAGTAGCTGAGAATCACACCAATCAGAAAGGTTGGTATAAAGTGAATTTACCCAAGACAACTGGGTAACAGGGTACCCCTTTGCACTCACACTCACACAGGTACACACACTCTCTCACAGACACTCATAACCCCCCCACACTCACACACACATATAAGTTTGTGGGGTGAATTTGTATTTGCAGAGTTACACTGTACTTTGCTCAAAAACTGCATGAATCCATGTAAGATTCTGTAAATCCGTTTTTTAGATTAGAATCAGTCTGACCATTGTGGCACAGGGCAGCTCACACCTTCAATACATTATCTGGGCTGACATGACACCAATTGTTCAAGTTCACTTGAGAATGTAACTTTAAAAAAGTTTTGCGATTTACATATGAAAGAACTGAAACCAACATGGTCATTCTAAAAGATGAAAGACTTAACAAATGATTAAGGTATTTTTCAAAATATAATTTCAGTTACAACACACTGTAAATTTTTGCTATAAATTCTGTGTCTTATGATCTTATTCTCCATAAGCACTTGATGAAGGAGCAGTGCTCTGAAAGCTAGTGCTTCCAAATAACCCTGTTGGACAGGAACCTGGTGTTGTGTGATTTGTAACTTTGTACTGCCAGCAGTGGGAACTTGCGCCCACACCTGTCCCCTTACTTCCCTTCAAGGCCCCAAGGGATCCTTCCATATCTGCCACAAATTCACCTGCACCTCCACGCACATCATTTACTACATCCGCTGCACCCGATGTGGCCTCCTCTATATTGGGGAGACAGGCTGCCTACTTGCGGAACGTTTCAGAGAACACCTCTGGGACACCCGGACCAACCAGCCCAACCACCCCATGGCTCAACACTTCAACTCCCCCTCCCACTCCACCAAGGACATGCAGGTCCTTGGACTCCTCCATCGCCAGACCATAGCAACACGACGGCTGGAGGAAGAGCGCCTCATCTTCCGTCTAGGAACCCTCCAACCAAAAGGGATGAACTCAGATTTCTCCAGTTTCCTCATTTCCCCTCCCCCCACCTTGTCTCAGTCCTAACTCTCGAACTCAGCACCACCTTCCTAACCTTCAATCTTCTTCCTGACTTCTCCACCCCCACCCCCACTCTGGCCTATCACCCTCACCTTAACCTCCTTCCACCTATCGCATTTCCAACGCCCCTCCCCCAAGTCCCTCCTCCCTACCTTTTATCTTAGCCTGCTTGGCACACTTTCCTCATTCCTGAAGAAGGGCTCATGCCCGAAACGTCGATTCTCCTGCTCCTTGGATGCTGCCTGACCTGCTGCGCTTTTCCTGCAACACATTTTCAGCTCAGATACATTAGAGACATTTAAGTGATCTTGGAGAGGCACATGGAAGATAATACAATGAAGGGTATGTAGGTTAGTCTAATCTTAGAGGAGAAAGTGAGGTCTGCAGATGCTCCCCTCCCCTCCCCTATCAGCCGCCCTATCAGCATTCCGTATCACCTATCACCCCACAAATCTCCATGTACAGCGCATCATCCGCCGTCATTTCCGCTACCTCCAAACGGACCCCACCACCAAGGATATATTTCCCTCCCCTCCCCTATCAGCATTCCGTAAAGACCACTCCCTCCGTGACTCCCTCGTCAGATCCACACCCCCCACCAACCCAACCTCCACTCCCGGCACCTTCCCCTGCAACCGCAGGAGGTGCAAGACTTGCGCCCACACCTCCCCCCTCACCTCCCTCCAAGGCCCCAAAGGAAACTTCCATATCCGCCACAGATTCACCTGCACCTCCACACATATCATCTATTGCATCCTCTGCACCCAATGTGGCCTCCTCTATATTGGGAAGACAGGCCGGCTACTTGCGGAGCGTTTCAGAGAACACCTCTGGGACACCCGGACCAACCAACCCAACCACCCTGTAGCTCAACATTTCAATTCCCCCTCCCACTCCACCAAGGATATGCAGGTCTTTGGAGTCCTCCATCGTCAGACCACAACAAAATGACAGTTGGAGGAAGAACGCCTCATCTTCCGGCTAGGAACCCTCCAACCACAAGGGATGAACTCGGATTTCACCAGTTTCCTCATTTCCCCTCCCCCCACCCTGTCTCAGTCAAATCCATCAAATTCAGCACCGCCTTCCTAACCTGCAATCTTCTTCCCGACCTCTCCGCCCCCACCCCAGTCTGACCTATCACCCTCACCTTGACCTCTTTCCACCTATCACATTTCCGACGCCCCTCCCCCAAGTCCCTCCTCCCTACCTTTTATCTTAGCCTGCTGGACAAACTTTCCCCATTCCTGAAGAAGGGCTTATGCCCGAAACGTCGATTCTCCTGTTCCCTGGATGCTGCCTGACCTGCTGCGCTTTTCCAGCAACACATTCCTAGTCTAATCTTAGAGTAGGGTAAAAGTCCAGCACAACATTGAGGGCCAAAGGGCCTGTACTGTTCTATATTTTATGTTCTAAGAAACGCCTCCTCAGTATCAAAGAGTTGTAGGTTCAAGCCCCCAATCAGAGAGAGCTGAAGTAGAGAAGTCCGGGGTGACCCCGCTCCAGTATTGGTATCGAGGGTGTGACACACTGCTGCAGGTGCCATTTTCAACAGAGATGCATAAAATTAATCACAACGGTCTTTAGCTGGATAAATAAAGAAGAAATAGTTTGCACTGCTGGGAGGATTAGTCACCAGAGGGTCATGGATGGAAGGGGATTAATAACAGAACCAAGCAGTGAATTGCAGTAATTTGGAATGGCTGGGGAAGAAGACGCAATGATGCTTTTCAAAAGATAAGCACGCGGAGCAGAGAGATTTGGCACCCAGTGTGGAATAAGAGCAGGGACAGTGACTTTGGTTAGTTGGTTCAGGGATGCAGGACAATGGGACTGAATGGCCTCCCTCATTCTATCAGAACCCCCGCACTGCAGGATGTGGGGGTGAACTGCTGAGCTCTAGTCTTGGTGCTGCAGAGATCAGCTCAGGGTGAATCATTTGGCAGCTTCCTGAACACAGAAGTCAAAACAAAGTTTGGAAAGTTAAGATCAAAGGCATTCCGCCAGAGCCATGGAAATCTTTGCTTTCATTTCCTTTTCACACTTGGTTACTCGGGAGCGCATGAAACAAGGTGTGTAAGATCGCCCTTTCACGGTCTCTGACTGGCACCAATTGATGTGCACGGCTGCGTGAGCAGATCGCTCGCTGTTTCAGTGTAAAACCAGTTAGAGCAGTGCAGAGACACCCTGGGTCAGTGACTTGGCTTGCTGGGACTGTCTATCTTTTCAACTTTACATCCATTCCACAGCCTACAGCAACTGGAAGGATGCACATTAATCAATTTCGAACATCTTATGGATTTCATTTCACCTCCTGGCTCCTCCCCACCACAGCCCTGTGCTCTAGACCAGCTGCACTGAATCATCTACTCTCCAGATGACAGGCTCTGGACTCGGGGCAAAACAAACACCAACCACTTAGAGTCATAGAGATGTACAGCACGGAAACAGACCGTTCGGTCCAACCCGTCCATGCCGACCAACTATCTTAACCTAATCTAGTCCCATTTGCCAGCACTTGGCCCATATCCCTCTAAATCCTTCCTATTCATATACCCATCCAGATGCCTTTTAAATGTTGTAATTGTACCAGCCTCCACCACTTCCTCTGGCAGCTCATTCCATACACGTACCACCCTCTGCGTGAAAAAGTTGCCCCTTAGGCCCCTTTTATATCTTTCCCCTCTCACCCTAAACCTATGACCTCTAGTTCTGGACTCCCCCACCTCAGGGAAAAGACTTAGTCTATTTACCCTATCCATGCCCCTCATGACGTTATAAACCTCTATAAGGTCACCCTTCAGCCTCCGACACTCCAGGGAAAACAGCCCCAGCCTGTTCAGCCTCTCCCTATAGCTCAAACCCTCCAACCCTGGCAACATCCTTGTAAACCTTATTACATCCCACATAGCACCTTTAACTTCAGAGAAGCAACAGCCACACAAGGACAAACAGAACATAGGAAATAGAAACAGGAGTAGGCCATTCGGCCCTTCCAGTCTGCTCCACCATTCAATATGATCATGGCTGATCATCCAATTCAGTCCCACTTTCTCCCCATTCCCTTTGATCCCTTTAGTCCTCAGAACGATATTTAACTCCTGCTTGAAAACACAATGTCCCTGTGGTGGAGGATTCCACCAGCTCACCAGTCTCATGATGAAGAAAGTTCTCCTTGTCTCAGTCCTCAATGGCCTTCACCCATATCTTTAGATTGTGTTCCGAAAGGGAGCGGAGATTCGAAAAGGTGACCAAGAGCCTGGTCAAAGAGCTTGGCTTTAAGGACATCATAAAGAGGTCTTCTGAGATAGATAAATTCTTGACCAGTTGGGGAATCAAGGGATACATGCTAAGGGCAGGAAGGTTAGAACATAGAACATAGAACAATACAGCGCAGAACAGGCCCTTCGGCCCTCGATGTTGCGCCGACCTGTGAACTATTCTCAGCTCGTCTCCCGACACTCCCGTCCCAAAATCATCCATGTGCTTATCTAAGGATAGTTTAAATCTCCTTAATGTGGCTGAGTTGACTACATTCCACGCCCTTACCACTCTCTGAGTAAAGAACCTGCCTCTGACATCTGTCCTAAATCTATCGCCCCTCAATTTGTAGTTATGCCCCCTCGTACAAGCTGACGTCATCATCCTAGGAAAAAGACTTTCACTGTCTACCCTATCTAATCCTCTGACCATCTTGTATGTCTCTATCAAATCCCCTCTTAGCCTTCTTCTCTCCAATGAGAACAGATTCAAGTCTCTCGGCCTTTCCTCATAAGACCTTCCCTCCAGACCAGGCAACATCCTGGAAAATCTCCTCTGCACCTTTTCCAATGCTTCCACATCCTCCCCGAAATATGGGGACCAGAACTGTATATAATATTCCAAGTGTGGTGGCACCAGCATTTTGTATAGTTGCAGCATGATATTGCAGCTCCAGAACTCAATCCCTCTAAGAATGAAACCTAACACACTGTATGCCTTCTTAACAGCACTATCCACCTGGGTGACAACTTTCAGGGATCTATGTACATGGACTCCAAGATCCCTCTGCACATCCACACTACCAAGAATCTTTCCATTGACCCAGTACTCTGCCTTCCTGTTATTCTTCCCAAAGTGCATCACCTCACATTAAGCTCCATTTGCCACCTCTCACCCCAATTCTGCAATTTATCCAAGTCCCCCTGCAACCTGTAACATTCTTCCACACTGTCCACTACTCCACCGACTTTATCTGCAAATTTACTAATCCATCCACCTATGCCTGCGTCTAAGTCATTTATAAAAATGACAAACAGCAGTGGTCCCAAACCAGATCCTTGTGGCACACCACTAGTAACCGGACTCCAGGCTAAATATTTTCCATCAACCACCACTCACTGCCTTCTTTCAGAAAGCCAGTTTCTAATCCAAACTGCTAAATCACCCACAATTCCATGCCTCTGCAGTTTCTCCAACAACTTACCATGTGGAACCTTATCAAAGGCTTTACTGAAGTCCATATATACCACATCAACTGCCCTACCCTCATCTACATGCTTGGTCACCTTCTCAGAAAACTCAATGAGGTTTGTGAGACATGACCTGCCCTTAACGAAACCATGTTGACTCTCTGAAATCAATTGTTGCTTGCAAGATGATTATAAATCTTATATCTTATAATCCTTTCCAAAAGCTTTCCTACAACAGAAGTAAGGCTCACTGGTCTATAATTACCTGGGTCATCTCTACTGCCCTTTTTGAACAAGGGCACAACATTTGAAATCCTCCAGTCCTCTGGTACTAAACCTATAGACAATGATGGCTCAAATATCAAAGCCAAAGGCTCTGCTATCTCTTCCCTAGCTTCCCAGAGAATCCTAGGATAAATCCCATCTGGCCCAGGGGACTTGTCTACTTTCACTCCTTCTAGAATTGATAACACCTGTTTGTAACTAACATCGATCCTTTCTAGTCTAATATCTCGTACCTCATTCTTCTGCTCTACAATATTCTCCTTTTCCTGAGTGAAAACCGATGAGAAATGTTTATTTAGCACCTCTCCGATCTCCACAGGGTCCACACTCAACTTCTCACTTCTGTCTTTGATTGGTCCTATTCCTCCCCTAATCATCCTTTTATTCCTCACATACTGATAGAAAGCTTTAGGGTTCTCCTTTATTCTATTTGCTAAAGACTGCTCGTGTTCTCTCCTTGCTCTTCTTAACTCTCTCTTTAAATCCTTCCTAGTTGATCTGTAACTCTCCATCGCCTCATCTGAACCATCTTGCCTCATCAACACATAAGCCTCCTTCTTCTTCGTAGCAAGAGATGCAAGGAATGACCAATCAGCCATGATTCTATTGATTGATGGAGCAGGTTCGAGGGGCAGAGTGGCCTCCTCCTGTTCCAATTACTTCTGGTCTCCTTATTAAGGGAGGAGAAAGTGGCTGAGAAGTTTAGGGAGGGAATTTAAGAGCTCAGGGCCCAGGCAGGTATAGGTGTGGTCACCAATGGTGCAGCAACAGAAACCGGAAATGGATCAAGAGGCCAGAAATGGAGTGCTCAGGGATCTCAAGAGTTGTTGAGTTGACAGACAGATCAGACAGGAAGAAGCCACAGTGGGAATTGAAAACAAGAATGAAAACAAGATACTGCTAGGCTGGCAGCACATAGAGGTGCAGGAGCAGAGGGGTTGATGTGTGAACAGGTGGACAAGGTAAAATTTGCACAGAGTGCAAGATGGTCAGAGTCCAGTCAGGTGGCTGGATGTGCCGTGGAGACAGGTTCACCTGAGGCATTCAAGAGGACATTGGATAGTTATTGAACAGAAATGACATGCAGGGTGATGAGGAAAAGGAGGAATTTCATACTCAGTCAAAGAGAGCTAGTGTAAGATACAGTGGACCAAATTGTCTCCTTCCACACTACAACACTTCGATTATTGAAGGGTTATGGTGGTAGACAGGAAAGTGAAGATCAGATCATAACTAGATCAGCCAGGATCTTACTGAATGGTAGTCTAAGGCTTGAAGGGCCAAATGGCCTACTCCAGCTCCTTTGTTCCTATGGAGAGAAGGGGAGAGCAGTGGGTGATGGGCCTGATGTGAGAATGACCAAGAGACTCAATGAGATCTTGGACACGTTTATCAAGGGTGAAGAAACAGAGAGATTGAGGGGTTAAGAGTTGAACATAGCAAGGATAGTTGAGACGTTTGTTGAAAAGTGTTCAGGATCCCGAGCTCTTTAAACAGAGACAGAGGACAAGAAACAAGGGTGTTGTGCTGAGCTTTAATAAATCAACTGGAGCATTCTGTTCAACACGCAGGGCACCACACATTGAGAAGTGCTTTGAGAAGCAGAGATTCCCAGCAATGTTCACTTACATGAGGAGACTGCAAAATCTGCATTTGCTTTTGGAAAAGCAAAAGGGGACCAAACACACAGGGAATGCTGGAGAAACTCAGCACTGAGAGTAGAATCCCTACATCGCAGTAAGAGGCCATTCAGCCCATCAAGCCTGCACCAAACCTTCAAAGAGCATCACACCCATATCCAGGCCCACCCTATCTCCATAATCTTACATCTCTCATGACCAATCCACCCTAACCTGCACACCTGTGGACTGAGGGAAGAACCTTTATTTGGGCGGCACGGTGGCACAGTGGTTAGCACTGCTGCCTCACAGCGCCAGAGATCCGGGTTCAATTCCCTCCTCAGGTGACTGACTGTGTGGAGTTTGCACATTCTCCCCGTGTCTGCGTGGGTTTCCTCCGGGTGCTCCGGTTTCCTCCCACAGTCCAAAGATGTGCAGGTTAGATGAATTGGCCAGGCTAAATTGCCCGTAGTGTTAGGTAAGGGGTAAATGTAGGGGTATGGGTGGGTTGCGCTTCGGCGGGTCGGTGTGGACTTGTTGGGCCGAAGGGCCTGTTTCCACACTGTAATGTAATCTAATCTAATCTAAAACCCACACAGACACAGGGAGAATGTGCAAACTCCACACAGACAGTCACTCGAGGCTGGAATTGAACCTGGGTCCCTAGGGCTGTGAGGCAGCTAACCACTGAGCCACCACATGGGAAGAGTGACAGAATTAACACTTCAAGTGCAATATGATGCTTCCTCACAAGTCACAATAGGATCAGAGGACAGTTCATAATGGTGTTTGAAATTACCAGGGGTGTGGTTGGGGAAATTATTTCTGCCACCAGGAGTGTCAGTAACCAGATTTCAAATGATTTGGCAGAAATATAAGGGGGAAGATGAGCAGAACTTTGCTCAGGCAACGAGCTGTTGCAACCTTGAATGCTCCACCTGTTAGTGAATACAATAAATACTTGTGAAAGGGGATTGAATAAATATTTAAAAGTGATAACAAATTGCACTTGACAGGCAAAGAGCGAGGGAATGGCAGTAATCCAATAGGCCCTTTGTTAGGCATGAGAAGATAAACATTTTTGAACAGAATTCAAAATGAAAGCTTTATTTTAGTTTACTGCATTCAATAAAACTCTCCAGAGGAAGGTGGAGGCTGGTACAATTACAACATTTAAAAGGCATCTGGATGTATATGAATAGGAAGGGTTTGGAGGGATATGGGCCGGGTGCTGGCAGGTGGGACTAGATTGGGTTGGGATATCTGGTCGGCATGGACGGGTTGGAGGGAAGGGTCTGTTTCCGTGCTGTACATCTCTATGAGTCTATATTTAAACAAATATAGGAGATATAGGAGCTGAATTAGGCCATTCTGTCCATCGAGTCTGCTCCACCATTCCATCATGGCTGATATGTTTCTCAACCCCATTCTCCTGCCTTCTCTCCATAACGCTTGATTCCCTTACTAATCACAAGCCCATCTCTCTCTGTCTTAAATACACTCAATGACTTGGTCTTCACAGCCCCCTGCGGCAATGATTTCCACAGATTCCCCACCCTCTGGCTAAAGAAATTTATCCTTATCCCAGTTCTAAAGGGTCGTCCCTTCATTCTGAGGCTGTGCCCTCAGGTCTTGATATCTCCTTCCAGTGGAAACATTCTCTCCACATTCATTCTACCCAGGCCTCTCCGTATTCTGTAAGTTTCCATCAGATCCCCCCTTATCCTTCTAAACTCCATCAAGTACAGATCCAAAGTCCTCAACCACTCCTCATACAATAAGCCCTTCATCCCCCAGGATCATTCTTGTAAACCTCCTCTGGACCCCGTCCAACACCACCACACCCTTTCTTAAATAGGGGGCCCAAAACTGCTCACAATGTTCCAAATGCAGTCTGACCGGAGCCTTATGCAGCCTCAGCAGTACATCTCTGCTCTTATATTCTAAACCTCTTGAAATGAATTTCGTATGCTTTCCTTTATTGGTCAGAGTAGTGAGTACAGGAGTTGGGAGGTCATGTTGCGGCTGTACAGGACATTGGTTAGGCCGCTTTTGGAATATTGCATGCAATTCTGGTCTCCTTCCTATCGGAAAGATGTTGTGAAACTTGAAAGGGTTCAGAAAAGATTTACGAGGATGTTGCCAGGGTTGGAGGATCTGAGCTATAGGGAGAGGCTGAACAGGCTGGGGCTGTTTTCCCTGGAGCGTCAGAGGCTGAGGGGTGACCTTATCGAGATTTACAAAATTATGAGGGGCATGGATAGGATAAATAGACAAAGACTTTTCCCTGGGGTCGGGGAGTCCAAAGCTAGAGGGCATAGGTTTAGGGTGAGAGGGGAAAGATATAAAAGAGACCTAAGGGGCAACCTTTTCACACAGAGGGTGGTACGTGTATGGAATGAGCTGCCAGAGGAAGTGGTGGAGGCTGGTACAATTGCAACATTTAAGAGGCATTTGGATGGGTATATGAATAGGAAGGGTTTGGAGGGATATGGGCCGAGTGCTGGCAGGTGGGACTAGATTGGGTTGGGATATCTGGTCAGCATGGACGGGTTGGACCAAAGAATCTATTTCCATGCTGTACATCTCTATGACTCTCTCTATGACTATCTATGAATGCTAACATTGCATTTGCCATCCTAACCACCAACTGAACCTGCATGTTAACCTGAGAGAATCCTGAACTACACCTCCTATTTCCCTTTGTGCTTCAGATTTCTAAAGCTATTGCCCATTTAGAAAATAGTCCAAACCTCTATTCTTTTGACCAAAGTGCATACCCTCACACTTTCCCACGTTCTATTCCATTTGCCACTTCTCTGCCAACTCTCCCAGCCTGTCCTTCTGTAGCCTCCCCACTTCCTCAACACTACCTGTCCCGCCATCTTTCTTTGAGTCACCTGCAAACTTTGCAACAATGCCCTCAGTCATTCATCCAGATTGTTAATGTATAACCTGAGATTAGCCATTGAATAGCAGAGCAGATTCGATGGGCTGAATGTCCTCCTCCAGTTCCTACGTCTTATGGTCTTGGTAGAACATGCAGTGTGCTGTTTACCCAGTAAAGTCTGAATATGTACGAATTAAATAAAATAAAGAGGCTGTAAGCGGGTGAGATACAAACAGGAAGCCGTGCAGCTATGTGAGGTTATGGGATTATATCCCAGAGTGAAAAATACACAGGAAAACTAACAAAAAATACTTGGAAATGGATGGACTGGAACTCTACTTGGAAGTAAACAGATCACGTGTCCCTGCTGTTAGTGATCAGTTTGTGAGGATTGTGAATACAGAGCTCAGAAAGAAAGCTCCAAATTCCTTTAGTAATGAATGATTTCTCCATTCTGTTAACTATTGATCTTGGCAGAAAGGCAGAGCAGTGGTAAGGCAAAGAGGAATATACTGGAACAGTGTGAAACAACTCAGGAACCTTGAATCTCTTTTACGTTCAACGTTGGACAATGGAACTTACAATTCAGGCATTAACCCCATCACTCCCACAATGAACACACAACCTGACCAATCACTCACCCACCCACCATGATGCCTTCCCCTGGACTCGCTTATCTCAAACACAAGGCATGTTCCTGCCTTGCCATCGGTCAGGCTGTCATGATGTTGGAAACTTAGAATGAGGAAGTAAGTCAACAGCCTATGTATCCCCATATGGGGTTGGAAAAGCTGTATTAAGAGGTTCCCCCCTTACCCCAACCCGGATACAACAACAACACCCTCCCCAGTCAGGTTGCCACCCTTGTTGGTCCCCCTCCCTTATGGCCCCAACACATCTCTCTCCCACTGACGCCCCCTCTGCACTCTAATCTCTCAGTCACTTACCCCAGCTCCTGACCACTAACCCCCAGCCCGACATCTGACCTCCTTACCCAGCTAGCATTGTTCCACCTCACTGACCTGTCACCCAAATCCCCTCAGCAACTTTGCAGCTCATAGCTTCCCCAACTGCACCCCAACCCTTTATCCAACTGATACCTTATGCTGCTCATCCACCATGAAGCCAAGCCACTTACCCACTTGGCACTCTATTCCCTCACCCACTTGGCACTCTATTCCCTCACCCACTTGGCACTCTATTCCCTCACCTACTTGGCACTCTATTCCCTCACCTACTTGGCACTCTATTCCCTCACCCACTTGGCACTCTATTCCCTCACCTACTTGGCACTCTAGTTCCTCACCCACTTGGCAACCTACACTCTCATCGACATGGCACCCTTCTCCCTCACTCACGTGGCACTGTACTCCCTCACCCATTTGGCACCCTACTCCCTCACCCACTGGCACCTAACTCCCTCATCCTCTGGTCCCATACTCCATTCAATAACCTGCAACATTACTGCCCTCAAGAACCTGGCACCTGCCCACTTCCCCCTCTAGGACCTGGTGCCCTACACCACCCCACCAACCGCTCATTTGACCACATCATCCCCCTGGCTGACCAATCCCTTTGTCCATTTGCCCACCACCCTACCCCTTCATTCACCCGGACACTGACTTTCCCCCAGTTGCTGTCCTAATGGCCTAGGGACCTTCAAACAGTTTACCCCCACAGCAAGTGGCCCCAAGAAAGGGCATACCTGACCTGCAACACCACCTCTGAGCTGAGAGGGATTCACCCTGGTTTCATTTTGATGGATACCTTCGGGACAGACCCGACTCGCAATACTGGCTGGAAAATGGTCAACACACCACCTGTTGAATTTGCTTTGATGGTAATCAGAATATCTGAGCAGTTCTACCTGTGGAGACCAGAGCTTGGACCCTCTCAGCTGCTGGGTCAGAGCGTCACCCTGACTCATGAATCCATCGGGTCACCGGGGGACTGGGAGGGTTAGCAACTGGATTGCTGTTGACTGACATTGCGCCAGAAATGGCAGGGCCTGGGGAAATATACAAGGTGTTGGGTTAGGCTATTGTGGTGCAGTGGTAGTGCCCTTACCTCTGAGCCAGGAGAAATGGGTTCGGGTCCCACCTCCTCCAGAGTTGTGTGATAACATCTCCAAATCTGGCTCACTGCTCAGATGGTAAAGTATACGCCATCATTTCGAAGGCTCTTCTGGTGCAAATGGTACTGTCCCTACCTCTGGGCCAGGCTTCAAGTCCAACCCGCACCAGGGCTGCATTGTCATGTCTCTGTACAAGTAGATTAGAAAATAACTACAAAATCTAAAATGATGTGCCAATGAAGTGAAGGAATTTGTTTTCACCCAGTGAGGAGTTAGGGTTTGGAATTCACTGCCTGGAAATATAGTGGAGCCATGTTCAACAGAGGCATTCAAGAGGGCATTGGATGGTTATTTGGATAGAAATGGCAGGCAGGGATTTGGGAAAAAAGCAGGAGATTGGCACTAGGGAATGATGTCGTTTGAAGAGCCAGCACTGGCTCAATGGATGAATAGCCTCCTTTTGCAGTATAACGTTTCTGAAGATGTCAAAGTCACTCCATCTAAAGCCCTCCCCATCCATATTCCAATGTCTTTCAGGACATAAAGTCCATTAGAATCATAACCAACCTCATCCACCCAACAGTGTCAACACAGTGCGACTAATTGATTATCTTTTCAAGAAAGTTAGTACAGAGAAAACGGACCGAATGGCTTCCTTCTGCATTGGATGACTCTAGAAGAAAAGAAAGAAATGGGAAAGGAAGAAAGAAATGAGGTTTTTTTTATCTCTATAAACTCTTCATCACACATTTCACAGCCTCAGGTTAGACCAAAATTCTTCCCCTGCAGTTAACATCTCAACTTTAACTTGAAGAAAACCAACTCCCTTTCCTGTAGTAGTTACTGAGCGCTGTGGCTTGTGAATGAATAAATCAGGGATGTTTTCCAAGTGAATCAGTTTCTATCTATGGACTCATCCAGAGAAAAACAAGTGAATACCAAGGGCCTAGCTTTGTGAAGAACCATTACCTCAACAACAGAATTAGGAAGCAAATACCGGTGTCTGACTTCCCAGCTTTTCATTACCTTTGACAAGAATCTATTTTTCCTATTTATGTGTCTGTGTATGTATGTATGTGTGCATGTATGTATGAGTGTATGTATGTGTGCATGTATGTATGTGTGCATGTGTGTATGTGTGCATGTATGTATGTGTGCATGTATGTGTGTGTGTGTATGTGTGCATGTATGTATGTGTGCATGTATGTATGAGTGTATGTATGTGTGCATGTATGTATGTGTGCATGTGTGTATGTGTGCATGTATGTATGTGTGCA
Source organism: Chiloscyllium plagiosum (assembly GCF_037043375.1). Taxonomy (NCBI): domain Eukaryota; kingdom Metazoa; phylum Chordata; class Chondrichthyes; order Orectolobiformes; family Hemiscylliidae; genus Chiloscyllium; species Chiloscyllium plagiosum. The sequence goes on from NW_028270154.1 coordinate 10,654,440, forward strand.
TGTATGTGTGTGTGTATGTGTGCATGTATGTATGTGTGCATGTATGTGTGCATGTATGTATGTGTGCATGTGTGTATGTGTGCGTGTATGTGTGCATGTATGTATGTATATGTGTATATATATATCCATATGTGTGTTTTGTGTGTCTGTCTGTATATGTATGTATCTATGTGTGTGCGTGTGCATGTGCATGTGTGTCATCTGTGTGTGTATGTATGTCTATGTATCTATGTCAATGTAAGTGTCTGTGTAACTATGCATGTGTATGTATGTATCTATATGTGTGTGTCTGTATTTATGTGTGCTTGTGGGTGTTTCTGCGTGTGCGTATGTGTGTATGTCTGTGAGCATGTGTGTGTATGTATATGTCTGTGTGTATATATCTGTGCATGTACTTGGATGTGTGTATGTGTGCATGTGTCTGTGCATCCATGTCTGTGTAACTACGTGTGCGTGTGTATGTGTATCTATACATGTGTGTGTGTCCGTATTTATGTCTGTGTGTCTGTGGGTGTATCTTTGTGAGCGTATCTGTGTGTGTGTGTATTTACGTATGTGTGTGTATCCATGTATGCATGTCTGTGTGTATGTCTGTGCATGTATGTGTATATTTATAAGGGTTTGTCTTGATGGACACAGTCAGGACAGACCAGGCTCACTCTCCTGGCTGGAAAATGGTCAACACACCATGTTAAAGAGGAGTTACCACCTGTTGAATTTACTTTGATGGTAATCGGAATATCTGAGCAGTTCTACCCGTGGAAACCAGAGCTTGGACCCTCTCAGCTGCTGGGTCTGAGTTTTACCCTGTCTAATGTATCCATCGGGTCACCGGGGACTGGGGCGGTTAACAACCGGATTGCTTTTGGCTGACATTCCCAGCTATATTTATAACTGACTTTAGTTAGTAGCCTTGTATGCCAATGGTTTATATTTGTTTACCTGTAGCAATACACTAATTAATTATAATAAATAATAATTCCTGATTTGTGCTGAGACCTGTGCTCTCCATGGTCTGAAAGTCAGGAAAACTGGGGACACTGTGCATACTTTACTAAAAAAATTAACATTTGGTTGGACTCTGGGAATAGCCTTACAGCCTGCTCCTACAGTGGGTTGTGACAAAATGCAAGTTCCTTTCTTGTCATAAAATGCTACGTTCTTCAGATGTGACAGGTGCTAGCAGAGGCAGCATTTAATACCCATCGCATTCAGAGGACCACTTCCAGAATCAATCACATTGGCTTAGGTCTGGCTAAGATCAGGCTTTCTACCCTAAAGAACAGTCACGAAACTGTTGTGTTTTGCCAGTGTCATTATTTGGAATGATGCCAGCTTTTTGCTTCCATATTGGTGCTCCCACGGCACTGACCTGTGTCAGAAGGTGCATGGAAACTGTGGTGAGGTTAAGATTCAGACTCAGTGAGACTCAGCTCTTGGATGTTGAACATTCCTCTGACGATCCCATCTCAGGGTCACACAGATCTGCGCAATGGTGTACCTGAGCATGTGGAAGTGAATCTGGAGCAAACAGCAGAGAGCAACACGCCATTGAACTGAAATGCAGACACAGTAGTGACTCAATTGTGATTTGGAGCAGATTGCAGGACACTGTAGTGTGAGGTTTGGAGTTGGTTCCCTGCTGGTTAACTTGGCAGTCAGTGACTGATGCTGGAAACCCTCCAGCCATCAACTTATTCTGGGATAAGCAGAAAGGATACAGATCAGAAATATTTCAAAACTGAAATGACTATCGGAATGTTAATCCAGCACGGGGAAAATGGAGGATTCAGGAGTAAAGAATTCCAACATCATTTGACAACACAAAACATGTGAAGTTAAGCAGTGACTGAGCTCCACTGGTCTAAGCAGCTGAAACCTGGATAATCACAGAGCCATAGTTAACCCTTTCCTGAGCGAGTGCTGCACTGCCAGAGGGAGGAGGGGTCTTCCCCACTTTCAGGTGAGATGTTGATCTGGGGTCTGAGCATACAGAAAATCCCAGGCCTAACATTTCAAAAAAACAAGAGGTTTCACCGTGTGCACCTTTCAATACTTGCCCTCGAATAAAAATCACTAAAACAGACACTGCTGCTTCTGGGATCTTGCTATGCAGCTGCCATGTTTCATACGATACAATGGTGACTACACTTCATTGGCTGTGAAGTGCTTGGAAGCCATTAGAGGTCATGAGAGGTGCTATCTAAATGCAGATTCTTATTTTCCTTCTCCTCTGCTGCCTTTTACACTGAGTGAGATGCTAAGTGCGCTTCTTGTGTAACTGCAGTTTAATAAACATTTTTTGTTTACATTACTTTGTAATATTTCATAACTTTATGGGTCGAGCCATGAGCAATTGCACACATAGGCCAGGGGTTAGATGGGGTCAAATGTGGCTCATCAGCAAATCTACTTGGATACAACGCCAATGTTACCATGGGGAAAAGGGCACAGGAAGCCATTTTAAAGATCAGGTTACAGGCTTCCCTATGCATCAATGAGGTTTGTAAACAGATGGGAGGTCAGTGCAGCCAAGAGAAAGGGTATGCTGCTTGATCTTGTGGATATGGGATGGAAACAGCCTCTTGTCAAAGTGAAGCTTCCTTCAGCTTCTGAAGGTTTCTGGGGAAGTCATCTTGGCATGGCCAGAGGGGAAGAAGAGATATTAGAATAGGCGGAACGTTTGACTGAAACATAGCATATTGACTGGGCATTATTTTTGCTATTAATTGTTTGAATTTCTTGTTAATCCAACATTGATCCAACATTCCTTGTGGTTGAAAATTTAGTTTAACTCCTGACTTAAATTTAATTTAAACAAAAGTTAGTCCCAGCCTTTGTACTGAATGGGTATAATGGAAATAATTCACACTTCAGGGGACCAGTATCAGTACAATCAGTCCCAGAACATAATTAGGTACAGTGAGAATTAAGCTCCCTGCACACTGTCCCATTCCCAGGACAGGAATAGAACAGGGTCCTTCTACACTGTCCCCATCAAACACTCCCAGGCCGAGTACAGCATGGGTTAGACACAGAATAAATCTCCCTCTACACTGTCCCCATCAAACACTCCCAGGCCGAGTACAGCATGGGTTAGACACAGAATAAATCTCCCTCTACACTGTCCCCATCAAACACTCCCAGGCCGAGTACAGCATGGGTTAGACACAGAATAAATCTCCCTCTACACTGTCCCCATCAAACACTCCCAGGCCGAGTACAGCATGGGTTAGACACAGAATAAATCTCCCTCTACACTGTCCCCATCAAACACTCCCAGGCCGAGAACAGCATAGGTTAGACACAGAATAAATCTCCCTCTACACTGTCCCCATCAAACACTCCCAGGCCGAGTCCAGCATGGGTTAGACACAGAATAAATCTCCCTCTACACTGTCCCCATCAAACACTCCCAGGCCGAGTACAGCATGGGTTAGACACAGAATAAATCTCCCTCTACACTGTCCCCATCAAACACTCCCAGGCCGAGTACAGCATGGGTTAGATACAGAATAAATCTCCCTCTACACTGTCCCCATCAAACACTCCCAGGCCGAGTACAGCATGGGTTAGATACAGAATAAATCTCCCTCTACACTGTCCCCATCAAACACTCCCAGGCCAAGTATAGCATGGGTAAGACACAGAATAAGGCACCCTTGACATCTTCCTTGCCACTCCCAGGACAGGTACCGCACAGGATCAGATACAGAGAAAAGCACACTCGACACTGACCCTGTCAAACACTCCAGTACAGATAATGCATGGCGTTTGATACTGGGTAAAATTCCCTCGACACTGACCCTGTCAAACATTCCAGTACACATAATGCACGTGATTAGATACTGGGTAAAGCTACCTCGACACTGACACTGTCAAACACTTCAGTACACGTGATTAGATACTGGGTAAAGCTCCCTCGACACTGTCCCTGTCTGACTCTCCCAGGACAGATACTGTACAAGGTTTGATACTGAACACAAGAATCCCTGAACCTGGAATGTGTGAGCAGGAATAAAGTACAGGGGCCATGAATAAATTTCACACCTATATCTCAATAGACAATAGACAATAGGTGCAGGAGTAGGCAATTCTGCCCTTCGAGCCTGCACCACCATTCATTATGATCATGGCTGATCATCCTCAATCAGTATCCTGTTCCTGCCTTATCTCCATAACCCTTGATTCCACTATCCATCTCAAATAATGCATTCCTCATCCGTCTTGGACGATCGTTCGAGAAGTTTTCAAAATTTAAGTTGCACAATTTCCCTTCAATTCCTAATTAATGCCAAACCTGTATGCTTCCTTCAAGCGGCCGATGTTACACGGAGAGTTAATTCTCGAGGAGGAGTCAGGGTGTTGAGTGTTTCAGTTTTCTTATCCCCTTGTTGTATCTCATTTGTACAGTCTCCCTGAGTCTCTCTGGAATTAGCAGCAGATAAAAGCCTCTGAGTTAAACCATTGTTTATTCAATGCTCCATCCTCATCTTTGTGTGATTTTCCTACCACTCATTCCTTTGTTTGCTTTCTGTCTCTTTTTTATAATTCTTTGCTCCTCTGTTATTCTCTGATTTGTGAGAGTCGGGGGTAGTGTGGGAGGAAGGAGAGGAGTAGGAGGAGAGAGGAAAGCAGGGGAACAGCAGAGCAAGGAGATCCGAACGGGAAGAGAGACAGAAGAGGGGAGAGAGAAAGAGAGAGAGAGAGAGAGAGAGGATGACAGCAAGGAGAAGATAGATGAAATGTGGAGGGAGGAGGGGAAAAGAGGGAGGGAGAAAGGGAGGAATGGAAGAGGAGAGGGGAGAAGGGAGGTCATGAAGTGGAACATAAAGGGGGAAAGGAGAAGTGCAGAGAGATAAACTGCAGAAGAAAGGGAATACTACAAGGCAGTTGTATTTGAAAGGGTTAACTGGCATCATGAGATAAGATCCACCAATGGCTGATCCTGGGAAGAGCAAGTGCCCTAACATTCTAAATGCTAAGAAGCTAAACTGTAATGTGCACTTACTCTTACATCCAGCCTGAGGTTTCACAAGAGACTATCATTTAACTCAGATGCGTTGTATCTAGCTACTGAGAGCTCTGTAATAAACATTATCTGTCCAACGAGGAAGTACCTCTTTTCTGCTGAAGGCCTTGGGTGAGCATCCTTCCCACCTGGGATCAACTAACCCAGACTAATAACAGTAAGGATCTTGTGAAACTTGAAAGGGTTCAGAAAAGATTTACAAGGATGTTGCCACAGTGTTACTGAATGTGAGCTATAGAAAGAGGTTGAATAGGCTGGGGCCAGTTTCTCTGGTTTATAGAGGTTTATGAAATCATCACAGAATACAGGGAGAAGTAACCATTTGCATACAGAACTGGCTGAAAAGTAGATGGGTGGTGGAGGGTTGTTTTTCAGACTGGAGGCCTGTGACCAGTGGAGTGCCACAAGGATCGGTGCTGGGCGCCCTACTTTTTGTCATTTACATAAATGATTTGGATGCGAGCATAAGAGGTACAGTTAGTAAGTTTGCAGATGACACCAAAATTGGAGGTGTAGTGGACAGCGAAGAGGGTTACCTCAGATTACAACAGGATCTGGACCAGATGGGCCAATGGGCTGAGAAATGGCAGATGGAGTTTAATTCAGATAAATGCGGGGTGCGGCATCTTGGGAAAGCAAATCTTAGCAGGACTTATACATTTAATGGTAAGGTCCTGGGGAATGTTGCTGAACAAAGAGACCTTGGAGTGCAGGTTCACAGCTCCTTGAAAGTGGAGTTGCAGGTAGATAGGATAGTGAAGACGGCGTTTGGTATGCTTTCCTTTATTGGTCAGAGTATTGAGTACAGGAGTTGGGATGTCATGTTGCGGCTGTACAGGACATTGGTTAGGCCGCTTTTGGAATATTGCATGCAATTCTGGTCTTCCTATTGGAAAGATTTTGTGAAACTTGAAAGGGTTCAGAAAAGACTTACAAGGATGTTGCCAGGGTTGGAGGATTTGAGCTATTGGGAGAGGCTGAACAGGCTGGGGCTGTTTTCCCTGGAGGGTTGGAGGCTGAGAGGTGACCTTATAGAGGTTTACAAAATTATGAGGGGCATGGATAGGATAAATAGGCAAAGTCTTTTCCCTGGGGTCGGGGAGTCCAGAACTAGAGGGCATAGGTTTAGGGTGAGAGGGGAAAGATATAAAAGAGACCTAAGGGGCAACCTTTTCACACAGAGGGTGGTACGTGTATGGAATGAGCTGCCAGAGGATGTGGTGGAAGCTGGTACAATTGCAACATTGAAGAGGCATTTGGATGGGTATATGAATAGGAAGGGTTTGGAGGGATATGGGCCAAGTGTTGTACATCTCTATCACTCTATGATTCTATGACTCTAAGTAGTATAGAGTAATACCAGTAAGAATAGGTAGGTTGATACTAATAAGAAGGAGATTCATAGCAATAAGAAGGATTGGTGGCAACAAGTCTACACAAAACATCTCAGGCTGCCCTGGTGAATGTGACCAGAGCAGATACCAGAAGGGAGCAGGTTGGGAAGGTGGAAGAGGGGATGGGGAAAGTGAAGCGAAAAGGGACAGCTGAGGAGAGGTTGGAAGATTGAGCCTAATGGTGGATGGAGGAGAGGTGACTGCAGAGGAATGAAGGAGAGCAGAGGGAAATGGAGGAGAGGAGAAGTTTGATAAAAGAGGAGTGGAGGAAGGAAATAGTATGGAGTGGGGTCACATAGAGGATGGCATCATGGCTGACTTACACTAACCCTTCATTTTCTAAAGTTTTGATGGGTCTTGTTGGCATTTGAGCTGATGTAAGTCAAGGTTACTGATGGGACAATATGTCCAGATACCTATACGAGACACTCACATGATGTTATCATAGCATGTGACCTGACGGTGTAAAGATCTCAGATCCCATCTTAACTCAGATCACTTGAGACGTGACATGCTACTGGATGCATGTTCCTCTGTTGGAATCGGTTCTGCTAATGTTAGTGTCAAAACGTGTGGTGCTGGAAAAGCACAGTCAGTCAGGTAGCATCCAAGGAGCAGGAGAGTTAACATTTCAAGCATAAGCCCTTCATCAGGAATGATGAAGAACTTATGCTCGAAACATCAATTCTCCTGCTCCTCAGATGCTGCCTGACCTGCTGTGCTTTTCCAGCACCAAACTTTTTGACACTGATCTCCAGCATCTGCAGTCCTCACTTTCTCTCAGTTAATATTAGTCCAGACACTGAGGTACATGGGCAATGTAATATTTGCATATATTAAAGAGCTATAATAAACATGTGTTGGATTAATCAATGCCATGATATCAATCCAGCTTCCTACCTTATTGGAGATAACATAAACATTGATGTATCAGGTTGAACTCACTATTAGAGGCAATGTCACATTAAAAAGCTCGTGAGTTCCTGCTTTCAGGAAGTATCCATTGCCTCAGTGCTCACTGATCTATCTCCTTAAAGGTTTCCTGACCATGAAGGAGAACATAACAGTTTTGGGTTGGGAATGAGAATGGGAATGGGAATGGGAATGGGAATAGATCTTCTAGTAACACATGCAACAATTGTTTGGATTAATATCTTGTCTTTAATATGGTAATAAAATAATAATTTCTGGGTTAGGTAGATTGTCCTACGAGGAGATATTAAATTGCCTGGGCATATAAAACACTCACAGTTCTTCCAGGCACCAAGAGGGTAGATTCAGAAAGGATGGTTTGGAGGGAGGGTTCCCGAACCAGGATAAAGGACGGACCATTTAGGACTCGGATGGTGTGGAATAGCTGTTCAATTACATTCCCACCTCAGGCGACTGACTGTGTGGAGTTTGCACGTTCTCCCCGTGTCTGTGTGGGTTTCCCCCGGGTGCTCTGGTTTCCTCCCACAGTCCAAACATGTGCAGGGTCAGGTGAATTGGCCATGCTAAATTGCCCGTAGTGTTAGGTAAGGGGTAAATGTAGGGGTATGGGTGGGTTTCGCTTCGGCGGGTCGATGTGGACTTGTTGGGCCGAAGGGCCTGTTTCCACACTGTAATGTAATGTAATGTAATGTAATGTAATGTAATGTAATTACCTGAGAACAAATGGCTGGCAAAAAGCCTTTGTCACCAATAACTGGTCACTAGTCCAGAGACCAATCAACGTCTTGTTGCCACCTAAATCTCCATTTAATACGGAAGTCCGAGATTCCAGGATTTCTACAGCCTAAACTTCAATCAGTGTTTATTCAAGCAGCTGTTTAAATGATGCTCACCTCGAGGGCCCACTTCCCTGCTTTTCAAAACATGCAGCAATCCTTGCAAAACACTGGCCTTGAAACAAGTTCTTTACCATTTCAGTCCACAGTTTTAAAATAAATAAAGCAGCTTTAGAGTGAGCAAAGCTTACTGCAAGGTACTGGTCTAGTTTCCTCCCATTACGTGCAGGTTAGGTGGATTGGCCATGCTAAGTTGCCCACAGTGTCCAGGGATGTGTAGACTCTGTGTACTAACCATGGGAAAGATGAGGTTATGGGGACACAGCAGGGGCTGGGTGGGATGCTCTATGGAGGAGCAGTGTGGACTTGATGGGCCAAATAAGACACAAGGAGAATGTGCAAGCTCCATATAGACAGCTGCTGAAGGGTGGGACTGAACCCCAGGTCCCTGGTGCTGTGAGGCAGCAAGTGCTAACCACTGAGCCACTGAGCAGCTCCATACTGTGGAATATGCTGGCAGATCCATTCAACAGTTACCTCTTAGTTACTAGAATTACTTTAAACAAACAGACACCATGTGCAATAATGATTTAAATTAAATAAGCTGCTGCACTAAATGTTTAAAAATAGAGAATGGCTAATGCCAAACATTGTCCAAGATCCATGAGTGTATCACGTCACGGATAGCTTTTGCTAGTAGCTGCTTTCTTCCATCTTCCCACTCACTGTTCACTCTCTCTGCATTCACTTCCCTTGGGGAGAATGGAAAGGATTGGAAGTTGGATCTCTAGGATCTGTCTTGCCTTGAAGGCATCACTGTATGTGCCACTCCCTTGTTCTGAAGGAGGACGCTCAGGACTTCCATACTTGCATCAGAGATTGAAGACTGTTCCTGGGAGCTTCTGCATCTGGTGTGCAGTGGGTAGAACCGAGTCCATCAATAGGAAAAGGGTGGAATACCTTATTGACAGCTGATCAGTAAAACCCGTCAGTCTTTTTCAGGAAAATGAGACGAATGAAGACGGACAGTTTGAGAGTGCAGGAGCAGACTTTACTTCCCAAAGTGATTTTTCATGGTTTTCCAAGTGTCATTCACTCAGTCTGTCACAGGATACCAGAGTAATTATGTCGGCTGAACTTAAACCCTCTGGCACATTCACTCTAAATCACACCAGCTGTCACATTATCCTTGACCATGTTTGTACAAACTCACATCACTCATCTGATGGAACTGGGCATGTTACAGGTTACAAAGGGCTTACTATACCCATGGCCTTCATATAGAATAGAATCAAACAGTAATTTATTGACACTTGTATTTTTACAAAATAAAATATAGGGAAAGGTGTTTTAGTCGCCATATTGGGGCACAATTTTCATAACAGAAATGCTATATATTTTTTAAAAATTAATGCAAAGTCTATTTTATTTCAATTCACAGCTTCATAGAATTCCTAGAGTGTGGAAACAGGCCATTTGGTCCAACAAGTCCACACCAACCCTTCAAAGAGTAACCCACCCAGACCTATTCCCTGACCTTATTAGTCAACATTTACCCCTGCCTAATGCACCTAACCTACAGATCTCTGAACAATTTAGCATGGCCAATCCACCCTAACCTGGACATCTTTGGACTGTGGGAGGAAACCTGAGCATCCTGAGGAAACCCAGACAGACACGGGGAGAATGTACAAACTCCACACTGACAGGACCCCAAGGCTTAGATCAAACCTGGGTCTGTGGTGCTGTGAGGCAGCGGTGCTAACCACTGAGCCAACGTGACACCCACTGAGCCACTGTGACGCCCACTGAGCCATCGTGCGGCCCACACACTCAGGATTCCTGAGCTCAAGGAAATCCAACGCTGAAGCCACTGCAAGGAATCCCAGGCCAAAGACCCTGCAGATGCCACTGTTAGCAAATCGGAGTCATTGGAATCCCGGGCCGGACGCATCATGATGCTGCCACACGGAATGGCCGGACGCTCTGCACGAACAAAAATGCTACAGATGTCACCATTACAAATACTGGGCCATTGGAATCCCAGGCCCAGACTCACCTCATCACCAAAGTTGCTGCTAACGCAGCCCTACATGGTGTAGGCCCCACTCGGAAATGGGCTATGAGGAACAGCCGGATCCATATCCCACTCTCCGCTGTTACAGCCTCCGAAAAGCTGCGGCCATCTCTGAAGCCACCAGAAGAGGTTAAAGTCAATTTTGATGCTAGAAAATAACAATTTAGAAAAATGCAGCATCGCTGGTGATCAGAAACAATTGGGCCGGGAGCCTGAACACCATCTTGGGAGGACAGTTAGTGAAGTAACTTCACCGAGGCCAGTATCCCTTCACTCAGTCACCATTTATTTACATGTGCCCAGCACATGGACTCTGACCAGCTTCGACTGAGGAGATGCTCTGAATCTCCTGTTTCTTTTTTTCCCCTCTTTCCTTTTAAACCCCCACTCGCCCGCCTAACTGCAGTAGTGCTTATTTTATCCCCAGCACCCATGTTGTGTGTGTGTGTGCGCGTGTGAGACAGTGAAAGACACAAGGTACACGAATCTTTATTCAATTTCCACCACCAGGAAGATAGGAAAACACCCGGGTGGCCAGTGACAAGCAGTGCCCTTCACATCAAAGGGCAGTGCTGTGTGATCAAAGTGAGGGGGAGGGCAGGGACTAAATCAAAATAGAGTTGGAGTGGGAAATAATGCACTCCACTCCCTGCGGCGCCCACCTCTCCCTGAACAACTCCAGGGTGTTGGTGGACACCGCGTGCTCCTTCTCCAAGGCAGTCGACAGAAACGGATCAGGTCCCGGACCAGGTGGACGTTGTCGTGTATCCTTCAGCCCGGGACCGTGTAGGACTGGTCCGGGTGGATCATATGGGCCAGCACGGAGGCCAGGCCAGAAGACAACACCCCGGCGAAGATTTTGTAATCCGTGCTGAGGAGGGAGACCGGACGCCAGTTCTTTAAAGAACGAAGGTCCACCTTCTTTGGCAGCAGGACGATGACCGCCCTGCGCCAAGGGGCAGCAGTCCGGCATTTAGACACTCCCCCAGGACCTGTGCGTAGTCGCTTCCCAGGACGTCCCAGAACGCCCTGAAGAACTCCACAGTCAGCCCGTCCAGCCCCGGGATTTTGCCCCTCGAGAGCCGGTCGAGGGCGCTGGTCAGCTCCTCTAAGGTGATGGGAGCGTCGAGCCTTCCGGCGTCCTCCGGGCTGAGCTGCGGCAGGTCCTCCCACAGAACTCTGCGAGCATCCTCGCAAGACGGATCCGGAGAGAACAGAGCCGTGTAATAGTTCCGGACGTGGGCCCTGACGCCCTCCAGATCCGAGACGAGGGACCCGTCGTCGGCCAGCAGCACAAGGAGCTGCTGACGGGTGCCACGTCTTTTCTCCAGCGAGTAGAAGAAGGGGGAGCCGCGGTCCAGGTCCTGGAGGAGCTGGATCCGCGACCTCACGTACGCGCCCAGAGCCCCGACGAGCTGCAGGTCCCGGAGCGCGGCCTTCTTCTCTTCGTACGCCCCGCGCAGGGCCGGGCCCGCGTCGGGCTGACCGAGGCGTGACTCCAGGTCAAGCAACTCCCTCTCCAACTCCCCGATCCTGGATTTCCGCCTCTTCGTCGACCCCCTCGCGTACTCCTGACAGAAGACGCGGACGTGAGCCTTGCCCACGTCCCACCATAGCCTCAGGGAGGGGAAGCTTCCCCGCTTCCTTCTCCAGCCGGCCCAGAAACGACGAAACGAGTCCCGGAACCGCTCGTCCTCCAGCAGCAGGTTGTTAAAGTGCCAGTACGCGGAGCCGAGCCTGGCGCCGAACGGAAGGAGTTCCGCCCACACCAGGTGGTGGTCCATGCACGACACCTGCCGCGTGGAGGCCTTCGGAAAACAGGAGGCGTACGCCCGCGAAACGTACAGGCGGTCGATTCTGGACGCTCCGACCCCAGGCCTCACGAAGGTGAAGGCGATGGAGTCGGGATGGAGATTCCGCCAGACGTCCACCAGGTCGAAGGACTTGACCAAGTCCCCCAACCTCTTCCCCGACGCGCAGCCAGTGCGGGCACCGCCGTGGTCCCTGCCCTCGAGGACGCAATTAAAATCTCCCCCGAGGACGACGCACTGGTTCTCGTCGATGGAAGCGAGATGAGCGGACACTTCTTCGAAGAAGCTCGCTTGCCTCGGCCCGGCCAGGGGAGCGTAGACGTTCACCAAGTGAAGCACCGCGCCCCCCAGCCGAACCGTCAGGTGAAGCAAACGGATTGGCACTGGCTCCCTGACCCCCAAGATCTCCGGCTGAAAATGCGGGGCCAACAGGATAGCCACCCCGCCAGATCTGCGGGTGAGGTGACTCATGTAGACCCCCCCTCGCCACTCCAGGAGCCAGGTGGCTTCGTCTCCCGGGGTAGTGTGGGTTTCTTGCAGGAAGCACACCGCATACCTCCCGTCCCGAAGGACCGAGAGGGTCTGGAATCTGCGCTGCGACTCCCTGCTGTCGTTGATGTTGAGGCTGGCTATAGTCGTCTCCATGTCGGAAGCTTTGTGCAACCACCACCAGTACAGATAACAAACCTATCTACATATTTACAGAGAGGACGAGGGAGGGGCACTGAAGTCCCTCGCCCTCACCAGGAGTGCCCCCAGGAAGTTCCTGACTCGCTTTCGCTCGTTAATGTCGAGCCCAGGCGCCTGGCGGGCAGCGTGGGCCGACCAGTAAACTCTTTCAAAGGAGCTCCAGCGGTCGAGCGCCAGTTGGGCTCTATCCCGGCGACCCCGAGTTTCCTCGACAAATTCCCGGAGTTCCTCGAGGGGGATGAGGGGGAGATCGGTGGGGGGCACCCGGGACTCAAAAAAGTCACTGCAGACGGAGTCTGCGTCGTCCCCGGTGTCCGCCACCGATCCCAAACCCTCCTCCGGGAGGTCGCCCTCGGTCACCGACCCCTCCCCCACCGAGAGGATGGGGGCTGGTCCGGCGCCGCCAACCAGCCTCAAACCCCCGGCGACCCCACCCCCAGGGTCACCGGCGGTACCTTCCTCGACGCACCCCTTCCCGGAACGCCCCGAGTTCGGGTCGTCGGGCGGCAGAGGCTCGGGGCCCCGCTCCTCTCCCGACACCGGGACGCCCGGCTCCTCAGGGAAAAGGTCATCCCCCAGGAAAAGGTCATCCCCCAGGGGCAAGGCACCCGGAAAAACAGTCTGGGAGGGAGGAGCGAGGATAACACCCTCCTCCCCTCCACCGCTCGACGACCCAGCAGAGGGTCCTCCGTTGTCGCCCACACCACGGCCCTCGTGGTTATTGAGGTCCTCCCCAGGGGCCGGAGGAGTCGAGGCAGCAGGAGGCCCTGCTGCAGCCCCTGGGGGTTTGGGTAAGTCAGGCTGCGGTGCGGGACACCGTTGGTTCGTCCCCCAGAGAGGGGCAGCGCCGCCAGCACGCTGCTGGAAAGTCCCTCCCCTCCAGGGGCCAGTGCCTCTTCCCCAGAGAGACCGAAGGGGATTTATTTTTTTTTTTTTTTTTATTTTTTTTTTTTTCATTCTTTTTTTTTTTTACCCTACACTACCACCTAACTGCGGTAGTGCTTATTTTATCCCCAGCACCCATGGTGTGTGTGTGCAGGTGTAAGACACTGTGAAAGACACAAAGTGCACGAATCTTTATTCAGTTTCCACCACCAGGAAGACAGGAAAACACCCGGGTGGCCAGTGACAAACACTGCCCTTCACATCAAAGGACAGTGCTGTGTGATCAAAACAGTGAAGGGGAGGGTAGGGACTAAATCAAAATAGAATTGGAGGGAGAAATGATGCACTCCACTCCCTGCGGCGCCCACCTCTCCCTGAACAACTCCAGGGTGTTGGTCGACGCCGCGTGCTCCTTCTCCAAGGACACCCGGGCTCTAACGTAACCGCGGAAGAGGGGCAGGCAGTCGGCCCTAACGACCCCCTCCACGGCCCGCTGCCTGGACCTGTTGATGGCCAGTTTGGCCAGGCCCAGGAGCAGACCCACGAGGAGGTCTTCAGACCTGCCCTCCTTCCTCCGTACCGGGTGCCCAAAGATCAGGAGCGTGGGACTGAAGTGCAGCCAAAAACAGAGGAGAAGGTTTTTCAGAAAATCAAAAAGGGAGTGCAAACGCCCACACCCAATATACACGTGGTCCACGGACTCCACAGCGCCACAGAACAAGCAGTTGGGCTGGGAGTCCGTGAACCACCGCAATCTGCGGTTGCAGGGGACTGCTGCGTGCAGCACCCTCCACCCCAGATCCCCGAGAGAAAGGGGGAGGACTCCCGCGTAGAGAGCCCTCCACTGGGGATCCCCACCGCCCGGTGGCAAATGGGCACGCCAAGGCGTGTCCGGACGGTGGATGAGGGAGAAGAGGTGGACGGTGTGCAGCAGCAGTCTGTACAGGGCTCTCCTGTTCACCTCCCTAAACGAAACAAAGTTAAAATTTCGGAGGCGGCTCAGGTTGTGGGGCACAGGCTCCCGCGGGAAGTACGGGACCTTGGGGCCAATGTGAAATTCCGTCCGGGCTGGGGTGAGCTCGGACGGGATCCCACCGCACACCTGAGCGTCCTCCAACTGGTGCACTACGTCGGGTCCGAGCACCGCCGTTTTGAGGCGTCGGATGGCGGTGGCCACGTACTGGACGTCTACCGCCGCCCTGCCTGCTATGTCCTGCGGCAGCGTCCAGCCCAGGCCCCCGGCACCCAGCACGTCCCCGACCCTGGTCACCCTCGCCGCCGCGGCCCTCTCCTCCGACAGCCACTCGAACCCGCGAGTACGGAGGTGCGGATTCCTGAGCAACGGCTCCCTGACGACAGCCGCTACTCCAGCCGGAGGGTAGGCGCGACGCGATTCGACCATGTTCCAGACAGTGATCAGGTCCTGGTAAAAGACAGGCAGCGTCTTGAGGGCGACCTGCAAACCGTCACGGTCGACGAACAGGAGCTGCGTGTCGTAGTTGAGGTTACGCACCTGGCGGAAAAAATACGTCGCCAGGGCGCACCATCTAGGAGGAGGCTCGACGTAAAGGTATCGCCGCAAGGTCTGAAGGCGGAACGTCGCGACCTGGGTGCGGGCGCACACCAGCGACTGACCGCCCTCCTCAATAGGGAGACTCAGAGCCTGCGCGGCGACCCAGTGCATCTTTTTGTCCCAGAAGAAATCGACCAACGTTCTCTGGATGCCAGCGACAAAGCCAAGAGGAGGGACCAAAGTGACCAGCCGGTACCACAGCATGGCGGCCACCAGCTGGTTTATGACCAGCACTCGACTCCTGTAAGATAGCACTCGGAGCAGTCCTGTCCAGCGGCCTAGGCGAGCCGAGACTTTGGCCTCCAGCTCCTGCCAGTTGGCCGGCCAGGATTCCTCAGCCGGGCTGAGGTAGACCCCCAGGTAGAGGAGATGGGTGGTACTCCAGCTGAACCCCCGTAACTCCTCCGGCAGAGAGTCCACCCGCCACGGGCCGACCAGTAGTCCGGAACATTTGGCCCAGTTGATCCTGGCGGAAGACGCCGCCGAGTACACGGCCTGGCACTCGCGCATCCTCCCCAGGTCAGCCGGGTCGGTGAAAGTGAGGAGCACGTCGTCGGCGTAGGCCGAGAGGACCACCCCCGTGCCCGCGCCGCGCAGAACCAGCCCCGACAACCTCCTCCGCAAGAGGCGCAGGAAAGGCTCCACGCACAGGGAATACAGCTGGCCGGACAGGGGGCAGCCTTGACGCACTCCTCTCCCGAAGCGAAGGGGCGCCGTCAGGGACCCGTTAACTTTAACCAGACACTCTGCGGCGGCGTACAAAAGTCGGATCCGGGCGACGAACTGCGCCCCGAACCCGAATGCCCGCAGAGTCCCGAGCAGGTACTCGTGATCGACCCTGTCGAACGCCTTCTCCTGGTCGAGAGACAGGAAGGCGCTCGGCAGACCAGCCCGTCGACAGAAATGGATCAGGTCCCGGACCAGGTGGACGTTATCGTGTATCCTCCGGCCCGGGACCGTGTAGGACTGGTCCGGGTGGATCATGTGGGCCAGCACGGAGGCCAGGCGAGAAGACAACACCCTGGCGAAGATTTTGTAATCCGTGCCGAGGAGGGAGACCGGACGCCAGTTCTTTAAGGAACGAAGGTCCCCCTTCTTTGGCAGCAGGACGATGACCGCCCTGCGCCAAGAAAGGGGCAGCTGTCCGGCATTTAAACACTCCCCCAGGACCTGTGCGTAGTCGCTCCCCAGGACGTCCCAGAACGCCCTGAAGAACTCCACAGTCAGCCCGTCCAGCCCCGGGGTTTTGCCCCTCGAGAGCCGGTCGAGGGCGCCGGTCAGCTCCTCCAAAGTGACGGGAGCGTCGAGCCTTCCGGCGTCCTCCGGGCCGAGCTGCGGCAGGTCCTCCCACAGAACTCTGCGAGCATCCTCGCTGGACGGATCCGGAGAGAACAGGGCTGTGTAATAGTTTCGGACGTGGGCCCTGACGCCCTCCGGATCCGAGACGAGGGACCCGTCGTCGGCCAGCAGCACAAGGAGCTGCTGACGGGTGCCACGCCTTTTTTCCAGCGAGTAGAAGAAGGGGGAGCCGCGGTCCAGGTCCTGGAGGAGCTGGATCCGCGACCTCACGTACGCGCCCCGAGCCCCGACGAGCTGCAGGTCCCGGAGCGCGGCCTTCTTCTCTTCGTACACCCCGCGCAGGGCCGGGTCCGCGTCGGGCTGACCGAGGCGTGACTCCAGGTCGAGCAACTCCCTCTCCAACTCCCCGATCCTGGATTTCCGCCTCTTCGTCGACCCCCTCGCGTACTCCTGACAGAAGACGCGGACGTGAGCCTTGCCCACGTCCCACCATAGCCTCAGGGAGGGGAAGCTTCCCCGCTTCCTTCTCCAGCCGGCCCAGAAGCGACGAAACGAGTCCCGGAACCGCTCGTCCTCCAGCAGCAGGTTGTTAAAGTGCCAGTACGCGGAGCCGAGCCTGGCGCCGAACGGAAGGAGTTCCGCCCACACCAGGTGGTGGTCCGTGCACGACACCTGCCGCATGGAGGCCTTCGGGAAACAGGAGGCGTACGCCCGCGAAACGTACAGGCGGTCGATTCTGGACACTCCGACCCCAGGCCTCACGAAGGTGAAGGCGATGGAGTCGGGATGGAGATTCCGCCAGACGTCCACCAGGTCGAAGGACTTGACCAAGTCCCCCAACCTCTTCCCTGACGCGCGGTCAGTGCGGGCACCGCCGTGGTCCCTGCCCTCGAGGACGCAATTAAAATCTCCCCCGAGGACGACGCACTGGCCCTCGTCGATGGAAGCGAGATGAGCGGACACTTCTTGGAAGAAGCTCGCTTGCCTCGGCCCGGCCGGGGGAGCGTAGACGTTCACCAAGTGAAGCACCGCGCCCCCCAGCCGAACCGTCAGGTGAAGCAAACGGCCTGGCACTGGCTCCCTGACCCCCAAGATCTCCGGCTGAAAATGCGGGGCCAACAGGATAGCCACCCCGCCAGATCTGCGGGTGAGGTGACTCATGTAGACCCCCCCTCGCCACTCCAGGAGCCAGGTGGCTTCGTCTCCCGGGGTAGTGTGGGTTTCTTGCAGGAAGCACACCGCATACCTCCCGTCCCGAAGGACCGAGAGGGTCTGGAATCTGCGCTGCGACTCCCTGCTGCCGTTGATGTTGAGGCTGGCTATAGTTGTCTCCATGTCGGAAGCGTTGTGCAACCACCACCAGTACAATTAACAAACCCGTGTATATATTTACAGAGAGGACGAGGGAGGGGCACTGAAGTCCCTCGCCCTCACCAGGAGTGCCCCCAGGAAGTTCCTGACTCGCTTTCGCTCGTTAATGTCGAGCCCAGGCGCCTGGCGGGCAGCGTGGGCCGACCAGTAAACTCTTTCAAAGGAGCTCCAGCGGTCGAGCGCCAGTTGGGCTCTATCCCGGCGACCCCGAGTTTCCTCGACAAATTCCCGGAGTTCCTCGAGGGGGATGAGGGGGAGATCGGTGGGGGGCACCCGGGACTCAAAAAAGTCACTGCAGACGGAGTCTGCGTCGTCCCCGGTGTCCGCCACCGATCCCAAACCCTCCTCCGGGAGGTCGCCCTCGGTCACCGACCCCTCCCCCACCGAGAGGATGGGGGCTGGTCCGGCGCCGCCAACCAGCCTCAAACCCCCGGCGACCCCACCCCCAGGGTCACCGGCGGTACCTTCCTCGACGCACCCCTTCCCGGAACGCCCCGAGTTCGGGTCGTCGGGCGGCAGAGGCTCGGGGCCCCGCTCCTCTCCCGACACCGGGACGCCCGGCTCCTCAGGGAAAAGGTCATCCCCCAGGAAAAGGTCATCCCCCAGGGGCAAGGCACCCGGAAAAACAGTCTGGGAGGGAGGAGCGAGGATAACACCCTCCTCCCCTCCACCGCTCGACGACCCAGCAGAGGGTCCTCCGTTGTCGCCCACACCACGGCCCTCGTGGTTATTGAGGTCCTCCCCAGGGGCCGGAGGAGTCGAGGCAGCAGGAGGCCCTGCTGCAGCCCCTGGGGGTTTGGGTAAGTCAGGCTGCGGTGCGGGACACCGTTGGTTCGTCCCCCAGAGAGGGGCAGCGCCGCCAGCACGCTGCTGGAAAGTCCCTCCCCTCCAGGGGCCAGTGCCTCTTCCCCAGAGAGACCGAAGGGGATTTATTTTTTTTTTTTTTTTTTTTTTTTTCTTTCTTTTTTTTTTTCTTATTTCCCCCAGGAAAAGGTCATCCCCCAGGGCCAAGGCCCCCGGAAAAACAGTCTGGGAGGGAGAAGCGAGGATAACACCCTCCTCCCCTCCACCGCTCGCCGACCCAGCAGAGGGTCCTCCGTCGTCGCCCGCACACGGCCCTCGTGGTTGTTAAGGTCCTCCCCAGGGGCTGGAGGAGTCGAGGCAGCAGGAAGCCCTGCTGTAGCCCCTGGGGGTTTTGCTAAGTCGGGCCGCGGTGCGGCACAGTTGGTTCGTCCCCCGGGAGAGGGGCAGCGCCGCTAGCGCGCTGCTGGAGTGTCTCTCCCCTCCAAGGGCCGGTGCCTCTTCCCCAGAGAGACCGGGGGAAATTTATTTTTTTTTTTTTTTTTTTTTTTTTTTCTTCTTCTTTTTTTTTTTTTCTTTTTTTTTTTTTTTTTCCCCAGCACCCATGGTGTGTGTGTGCAGGTGTAAGACACTGTGAAAGACACAAAGTGCACGAATCTTTATTCAGTTTCCACCACCAGGAAGACAGGAAAACACCCGGGTGGCCAGTGACAAACACTGCCCTTCACATCAAAGGACAGTGCTGTGTGATCAAAACAGTGAAGGGGAGGGTAGGGACTAAATCAAAATAGAATTGGAGGGAGAAATGATGCACTCCACTCCCTGCGGCGCCCACCTCTCCCTGAACAACTCCAGGGTGTTGGTCGACGCCGCGTGCTCCTTCTCCAAGGACACCCGGGCTCTAACGTAACCGCGGAAGAGGGGCAGGCAGTCGGCCCTAACGACCCCCTCCACGGCCCGCTGCCTGGACCTGTTGATGGCCAGTTTGGCCAGGCCCAGGAGCAGACCCACGAGGAGGTCTTCAGACCTGCCCTCCTTCCTCCGTACCGGGTGCCCAAAGATCAGGAGCGTGGGACTGAAGTGCAGCCAAAAACAGAGGAGAAGGTTTTTAAGGAAATCAAAAAGGGAGTGCAAACGCCCACACCCAATATATACATGGTCCACGGACTCCACAGCGCCACAGAACAAGCAGTTGGGCCGGGAGTCCGTGAACCACCGCAATCTGCGGTTGCAGGGGACTGCTGCGTGCAGCACCCTCCACCCCAGATCCCCGAGAGAAAGGGGGAGGACTCCCGCGTAGAGAGCCCTCCACTGGGGATCCCCACCGCCCGGTGGCAAATGGGCACGCCAAGGCGTGTCCGGACGGTGGATGAGGGAGAAGAGGTGGATGGTGTGCAGCAGCAGTCGGTACAGGGCTCTCCTTTTCACCTCCCGAAACAAAACAAAGTTAAAATTTCGGAGGCGGCTCAGGTTGTGGGGCACAGGCTCCCGCGGGAAGTACGGGACCTTGGGGCCAATGTGAAATTCCGTCCGGGCTGGGGTGAGCTCGGACGGGATCCCACCGCACACCTGAGCGTCCTCCAACTGGTGTACTACGTCGGGTCCGAGCACCGCCGTTTTGAGGCGTCGGATGGCGGTGGCCACGTACTGGACGTCTACCGCCGCCCTGCCTGCTATGTCCTGCGGCAGCGTCCAGCCCAGGCCCCCGGCACCCAGCACGTCCCCGACCCTGGTCACCCTCGCCGCCGCGGCCCTCTCCTCCGACAGCCACTCGAACCCGCGAGTACGGAGGTGCGGATTCCTGAGCAACGGCTCCCTGACGACAGCCGCTACTCCAGCCGGAGGGTAGGCGCGACGCGATTCGACCATGTTCCAGACAGTGATCAGGTCCTGGTAAAAGACAGGCAGCGTCTTGAGGGCGACCTGCAAACCGTCACGGTCGACGAACAGGAGCTGCGTGTCGTAGTTGAGGTTACGCACCTGGCGGAAAAAATACGTCGCCAGGGCGCACCATCTAGGAGGAGGCTCGACGTAAAGGTATCGCCGCAAGGTCTGAAGGCGGAACGTCGCGACCTGGGTGCGGGCGCACACCAGCGACTGACCGCCCTCCTCAATAGGGAGACTCAGAGCCTGCGCGGCGACCCAGTGCATCTTTTTGTCCCAGAAGAAATCGACCAACGTTCTCTGGATGCCAGCGACAAAGCCAAGAGGAGGGACCAAAGTGACCAGCCGGTACCACAGCATGGCGGCCACCAGCTGGTTTATGACCAGCACTCGACTCCTGTAAGATAGCACTCGGAGCAGTCCTGTCCAGCGGCCTAGGCGAGCCGAGACTTTGGCCTCCAGCTCCTGCCAGTTGGCCGGCCAGGATTCCTCAGCCGGGCTGAGGTAGACCCCCAGGTAGAGGAGATGGGTGGTACTCCAGCTGAACCCCCGTAACTCCTCCGGCAGAGAGTCCACCCGCCACGGGCCGACCAGTAGTCCGGAACATTTGGCCCAGTTGATCCTGGCGGAAGACGCCGCCGAGTACACGGCCTGGCACTCGCGCATCCTCCCCAGGTCAGCCGGGTCGGTGAAAGTGAGGAGCACGTCGTCGGCGTAGGCCGAGAGGACCACCCCCGTGCCCGCGCCGCGCAGAACCAGCCCCGACAACCTCCTCCGCAAGAGGCGCAGGAAAGGCTCCACGCACAGGGAATACAGCTGGCCGGACAGGGGGCAGCCTTGACGCACTCCTCTCCCGAAGCGAAGGGGCGCCGTCAGGGACCCGTTAACTTTAACCAGACACTCTGCGGCGGCGTACAAAAGTCGGATCCGGGCGACGAACTGCGCCCCGAACCCGAATGCCCGCAGAGTCCCGAGCAGGTACTCGTGATCGACCCTGTCGAACGCCTTCTCCTGGTCGAGAGACAGGAAGGCGCTCGGCAGACCAGCCCGTCGACAGAAATGGATCAGGTCCCGGACCAGGTGGACGTTATCGTGTATCCTCCGGCCCGGGACCGTGTAGGACTGGTCCGGGTGGATCATGTGGGCCAGCACGGAGGCCAGGCGAGAAGACAACACCCTGGCGAAGATTTTGTAATCCGTGCCGAGGAGGGAGACCGGACGCCAGTTCTTTAAGGAACGAAGGTCCCCCTTCTTTGGCAGCAGGACGATGACCGCCCTGCGCCAAGAAAGGGGCAGCTGTCCGGCATTTAAACACTCCCCCAGGACCTGTGCGTAGTCGCTCCCCAGGACGTCCCAGAACGCCCTGAAGAACTCCACAGTCAGCCCGTCCAGCCCCGGGGTTTTGCCCCTCGAGAGCCGGTCGAGGGCGCCGGTCAGCTCCTCCAAAGTGACGGGAGCGTCGAGCCTTCCGGCGTCCTCCGGGCCGAGCTGCGGCAGGTCCTCCCACAGAACTCTGCGAGCATCCTCGCTGGACGGATCCGGAGAGAACAGGGCTGTGTAATAGTTTCGGACGTGGGCCCTGACGCCCTCCGGATCCGAGACGAGGGACCCGTCGTCGGCCAGCAGCACAAGGAGCTGCTGACGGGTGCCACGCCTTTTTTCCAGCGAGTAGAAGAAGGGGGAGCCGCGGTCCAGGTCCTGGAGGAGCTGGATCCGCGACCTCACGTACGCGCCCCGAGCCCCGACGAGCTGCAGGTCCCGGAGCGCGGCCTTCTTCTCTTCGTACACCCCGCGCAGGGCCGGGTCCGCGTCGGGCTGACCGAGGCGTGACTCCAGGTCGAGCAACTCCCTCTCCAACTCCCCGATCCTGGATTTCCGCCTCTTCGTCGACCCCCTCGCGTACTCCTGACAGAAGACGCGGACGTGAGCCTTGCCCACGTCCCACCATAGCCTCAGGGAGGGGAAGCTTCCCCGCTTCCTTCTCCAGCCGGCCCAGAAGCGACGAAACGAGTCCCGGAACCGCTCGTCCTCCAGCAGCAGGTTGTTAAAGTGCCAGTACGCGGAGCCGAGCCTGGCGCCGAACGGAAGGAGTTCCGCCCACACCAGGTGGTGGTCCGTGCACGACACCTGCCGCATGGAGGCCTTCGGGAAACAGGAGGCGTACGCCCGCGAAACGTACAGGCGGTCGATTCTGGACACTCCGACCCCAGGCCTCACGAAGGTGAAGGCGATGGAGTCGGGATGGAGATTCCGCCAGACGTCCACCAGGTCGAAGGACTTGACCAAGTCCCCCAACCTCTTCCCTGACGCGCGGTCAGTGCGGGCACCGCCGTGGTCCCTGCCCTCGAGGACGCAATTAAAATCTCCCCCGAGGACGACGCACTGGCCCTCGTCGATGGAAGCGAGATGAGCGGACACTTCTTGGAAGAAGCTCGCTTGCCTC
Source organism: Chiloscyllium plagiosum (assembly GCF_037043375.1). NCBI lineage: Eukaryota > Metazoa > Chordata > Chondrichthyes > Orectolobiformes > Hemiscylliidae > Chiloscyllium > Chiloscyllium plagiosum. The sequence continues at coordinate 10,677,469 of NW_028270154.1, forward strand.
GGCCCGGCCGGGGGAGCGTAGACGTTCACCAAGTGAAGCACCGCGCCCCCCAGCCGAACCGTCAGGTGAAGCAAACGGCCTGGCACTGGCTCCCTGACCCCCAAGATCTCCGGCTGAAAATGCGGGGCCAACAGGATAGCCACCCCGCCAGATCTGCGGGTGAGGTGACTCATGTAGACCCCCCCTCGCCACTCCAGGAGCCAGGTGGCTTCGTCTCCCGGGGTAGTGTGGGTTTCTTGCAGGAAGCACACCGCATACCTCCCGTCCCGAAGGACCGAGAGGGTCTGGAATCTGCGCTGCGACTCCCTGCTGCCGTTGATGTTGAGGCTGGCTATAGTTGTCTCCATGTCGGAAGCGTTGTGCAACCACCACCAGTACAATTAACAAACCCGTATAAATATTTACAGGGAGGACGAGGGAGGGGCACTGAAGTCCCTCGCCCTCACCAGGAGTGCCCCCAGGAAGTTCCTGACTCGCTTTCGCTCGTTAATGTCGAGCCCAGGCGCCTGGCGGGCAGCGTGGGCCGACCAGTAAACTCTTTCAAAGGAGCTCCAGCGGTCGAGCGCCAGTTGGGCTCTATCCCGGCGACCCCGAGTTTCCTCGACAAATTCCCGGAGTTCCTCGAGGGGGATGAGGGGGAGATCGGTGGGGGGCACCCGGGACTCAAAAAAGTCACTGCAGACGGAGTCTGCGTCGTCCCCGGTGTCCGCCACCGATCCCAAACCCTCCTCCGGGAGGTCGCCCTCGGTCACCGACCCCTCCCCCACCGAGAGGATGGGGGCTGGTCCGGCGCCGCCAACCAGCCTCAAACCCCCGGCGACCCCACCCCCAGGGTCACCGGCGGTACCTTCCTCGACGCACCCCTTCCCGGAACGCCCCGAGTTCGGGTCGTCGGGCGGCAGAGGCTCGGGGCCCCGCTCCTCTCCCGACACCGGGACGCCCGGCTCCTCAGGGAAAAGGTCATCCCCCAGGAAAAGGTCATCCCCCAGGGGCAAGGCACCCGGAAAAACAGTCTGGGAGGGAGGAGCGAGGATAACACCCTCCTCCCCTCCACCGCTCGACGACCCAGCAGAGGGTCCTCCGTTGTCGCCCACACCACGGCCCTCGTGGTTATTGAGGTCCTCCCCAGGGGCCGGAGGAGTCGAGGCAGCAGGAGGCCCTGCTGCAGCCCCTGGGGGTTTGGGTAAGTCAGGCTGCGGTGCGGGACACCGTTGGTTCGTCCCCCAGAGAGGGGCAGCGCCGCCAGCACGCTGCTGGAAAGTCCCTCCCCTCCAGGGGCCAGTGCCTCTTCCCCAGAGAGACCGAAGGGGATTTATTTTTTTTTTTTTTTTTTTTTTTTTTTTTTTTTTTTTTTTTCCCCTTTAACCCCCACACTACCACCTAAGTGCGGTAGTGCTTATTTTTTCCCCAGCACCCATGGTGTGTGTGTGCAGGTGTGAGACACAGTGAAAGACACAAAGTGCACCAATCTTTTTTTTTTTTTTTTTTTTTTTTTTTTTTTTCCTTTTTTTTTTTTTCTTTCTTTTTTTTTTTTTTCTTTTTTTTTTTTTTTTTTTCCCCTTTAACCCCCACACTACCACCTAAGTGCGGTAGTGCTTATTTTTTCCCCAGCACCCATGGTGTGTGTGTGCGCAGGTGTGAGACACAGTGAAAGACACAAAGTGCACCAATCTTTATTCAATTTCCACCACCAGGAATATAGGAAAACACCCGGGTGGCCAGTGACAAACACTGCCCTTCACATCAAAGGGCAGTGCTGTGTGATCAAAACAGTGAAGGGGAGGGTAGGGACTAAATCAAAATAGAGTTGGAGGGAGAAATGATGCACTCCACTCCCTGCGGCGCCCACCTCTCCCTGAACAACTCCAGGGTGTTGGTGGACACCGCGTGCTCCTTCTCCAAGGACACCCGGGCTCTAACATAACCGCGGAAGAGGGGCAGGCAGTCGGCCCTAACGACCCCCTCCACGGCCCGCTGCCTGGACCTGTTGATGGCCAGCTTGGCCAGGCCCAGGAGCAGACCCACGAGGAGGTCTTCAGACCTGCCCTCCTTCCTCCGTACCGGGTGCCCAAAGATCAGGAGCGTGGGACTGAAGTGCAGCCAAAAACAGAGGAGAAGGTTTTTAAGGAAATCAAAAAGGGAGTGCAAACGCCCACACCCAATATATACATGGTCCACGGACTCCACAGCGCCACAGAACAAGCAGTTGGGCTGGGAGTCCGTGAACCACCGCAATCTGCGGTTGCAGGGGACTGCTGCGTGCAGCACCCTCCACCCCAGATCCCCGAGAGAAAGGGGGAGGACTCCCGCGTAGAGAGCCCTCCACTGGGGATCCCCACCGCCCGGTGGCAAATGGGCACGCCAAGGCGTGTCCGGACGGTGGATGAGGGAGAAGAGGTGGATGGTGTGCAGCAGCAGTCGGTACAGGGCTCTCCTTTTCACCTCCCGAAACAAAACAAAGTTAAAATTTCGGAGGCGGCTCAGGTTGTGGGGCACAGGCTCCCGCGGGAAGTACGGGACCTTGGGGCCAATGTGAAATTCCGTCCGGGCTGGGGTGAGCTCGGACGGGATCCCACCGCACACCTGAGCGTCCTCCAACTGGTGCACTACGTCGGGTCCGAGCACCGCCGTTTTGAGGCGTCGGATGGCGGTGGCCACGTACTGGACGTCTACCGCCGCCCTGCCTGCTATGTCCTGCGGCAGCGTCCAGCCCAGGCCCCCGGCACCCAGCACGTCCCCGACCCTGGTCACCCTCGCCGCCGCGGCCCTCTCCTCCGACAGCCACTCGAACCCGCGAGTACGGAGGTGCGGATTCCTGAGCAACGGCTCCCTGACGACAGCCGCTACTCCAGCCGGAGGGTAGGCGCGACGCGATTCGACCATGTTCCAGACAGTGATCAGGTCCTGGTAAAAGACAGGCAGCGTCTTGAGGGCGACCTGCAAACCGTCACGGTCGACGAACAGGAGCTGCGTGTCGTAGTTGAGGTTACGCACCTGGCGGAAAAAATACGTCGCCAGGGCGCACCATCTAGGAGGAGGCTCGACGTAAAGGTATCGCCGCAAGGTCTGAAGGCGGAACGTCGCGACCTGGGTGCGGGCGCACACCAGCGACTGACCGCCCTCCTCAATAGGGAGACTCAGAGCCTGCGCGGCGACCCAGTGCATCTTTTTGTCCCAGAAGAAATCGACCAACGTTCTCTGGATGCCAGCGACAAAGCCAAGAGGAGGGACCAAAGTGACCAGCCGGTACCACAGCATGGCGGCCACCAGCTGGTTTATGACCAGCACTCGACTCCTGTAAGATAGCACTCGGAGCAGTCCTGTCCAGCGGCCTAGGCGAGCCGAGACTTTGGCCTCCAGCTCCTGCCAGTTGGCCGGCCAGGATTCCTCAGCCGGGCTGAGGTAGACCCCCAGGTAGAGGAGATGGGTGGTACTCCAGCTGAACCCCCGTAACTCCTCCGGCAGAGAGTCCACCCGCCACGGGCCGACCAGTAGTCCGGAACATTTGGCCCAGTTGATCCTGGCGGAAGACGCCGCCGAGTACACGGCCTGGCACTCGCGCATCCTCCCCAGGTCAGCCGGGTCGGTGAAAGTGAGGAGCACGTCGTCGGCGTAGGCCGAGAGGACCACCCCCGTGCCCGCGCCGCGCAGAACCAGCCCCGACAACCTCCTCCGCAAGAGGCGCAGGAAAGGCTCCACGCACAGGGAATACAGCTGGCCGGACAGGGGGCAGCCTTGACGCACTCCTCTCCCGAAGCGAAGGGGCGCCGTCAGGGACCCGTTAACTTTAACCAGACACTCTGCGGCGGCGTACAAAAGTCGGATCCGGGCGACGAACTGCGCCCCGAACCCGAATGCCCGCAGAGTCCCGAGCAGGTACTCGTGATCGACCCTGTCGAACGCCTTCTCCTGGTCGAGAGACAGGAAGGCGCTCGGCAGACCAGCCCGTCGACAGAAATGGATCAGGTCCCGGACCAGGTGGACGTTATCGTGTATCCTCCGGCCCGGGACCGTGTAGGACTGGTCCGGGTGGATCATGTGGGCCAGCACGGAGGCCAGGCGAGAAGACAACACCCTGGCGAAGATTTTGTAATCCGTGCCGAGGAGGGAGACCGGACGCCAGTTCTTTAAGGAACGAAGGTCCCCCTTCTTTGGCAGCAGGACGATGACCGCCCTGCGCCAAGAAAGGGGCAGCTGTCCGGCATTTAAACACTCCCCCAGGACCTGTGCGTAGTCGCTCCCCAGGACGTCCCAGAACGCCCTGAAGAACTCCACAGTCAGCCCGTCCAGCCCCGGGGTTTTGCCCCTCGAGAGCCGGTCGAGGGCGCCGGTCAGCTCCTCCAAAGTGACGGGAGCGTCGAGCCTTCCGGCGTCCTCCGGGCCGAGCTGTGGCAGGTCCTCCCACAGAACTCTGCGAGCATCCTCGCTGGACGGATCCGGAGAGAACAGGGCTGTGTAATAGTTTCGGACGTGGGCCCTGACGCCCTCCGGATCCGAGACGAGGGACCCGTCGTCGGCCAGCAGCACAAGGAGCTGCTGACGGGTGCCACGCCTTTTTTCCAGCGAGTAGAAGAAGGGGGAGCCGCGGTCCAGGTCCTGGAGGAGCTGGATCCGCGACCTCACGTACGCGCCCCGAGCCCCGACGAGCTGCAGGTCCCGGAGCGCGGCCTTCTTCTCTTCGTACACCCCGCGCAGGGCCGGGTCCGCGTCGGGCTGACCGAGGCGTGACTCCAGGTCGAGCAACTCCCTCTCCAACTCCCCGATCCTGGATTTCCGCCTCTTCGTCGACCCCCTCGCGTACTCCTGACAGAAGACGCGGACGTGAGCCTTGCCCACGTCCCACCATAGCCTCAGGGAGGGGAAGCTTCCCCGCTTCCTTCTCCAGCCGGCCCAGAAGCGACAAAACGAGTCCCGGAACCGCTCGTCCTCCAGCAGCAGGTTGTTAAAGTGCCAGTACGCGGAGCCGAGCCTGGCGCCGAACGGAAGGAGTTCCGCCCACACCAGGTGGTGGTCCGTGCACGACACCTGCCGCATGGAGGCCTTCGGGAAACAGGAGGCGTACGCCCGCGAAACGTACAGGCGGTCGATTCTGGACACTCCGACCCCAGGCCTCACGAAGGTGAAGGCGATGGAGTCGGGATGGAGATTCCGCCAGACGTCCACCAGGTCGAAGGACTTGACCAAGTCCCCCAACCTCTTCCCTGACGCGCGGTCAGTGCGGGCACCGCCGTGGTCCCTGCCCTCGAGGACGCAATTAAAATCTCCCCCGAGGACGACGCACTGGCCCTCGTCGATGGAAGCGAGATGAGCGGACACTTCTTGGAAGAAGCTCGCTTGCCTCGGCCCGGCCGGGGGAGCGTAGACGTTCACCAAGTGAAGCACCGCGCCCCCCAGCCGAACCGTCAGGTGAAGCAAACGGCCTGGCACTGGCTCCCTGACCCCCAAGATCTCCGGCTGAAAATGCGGGGCCAACAGGATAGCCACCCCGCCAGATCTGCGGGTGAGGTGACTCATGTAGACCCCCCCTCGCCACTCCAGGAGCCAGGTGGCTTCGTCTCCCGGGGTAGTGTGGGTTTCTTGCAGGAAGCACACCGCATACCTCCCGTCCCGAAGGACCGAGAGGGTCTGGAATCTGCGCTGCGACTCCCTGCTGCCGTTGATGTTGAGGCTGGCTATAGTTGTCTCCATGTCGGAAGCGTTGTGCAACCACCACCAGTACAATTAACAAACCCGTGTATATATTTACAGAGAGGACGAGGGAGGGGCACTGAAGTCCCTCGCCCTCACCAGGAGTGCCCCCAGGAAGTTCCTGACTCGCTTTCGCTCGTTAATGTCGAGCCCAGGCGCCTGGCGGGCAGCGTGGGCCGACCAGTAAACTCTTTCAAAGGAGCTCCAGCGGTCGAGCGCCAGTTGGGCTCTATCCCGGCGACCCCGAGTTTCCTCGACAAATTCCCGGAGTTCCTCGAGGGGGATGAGGGGGAGATCGGTGGGGGGCACCCGGGACTCAAAAAAGTCACTGCAGACGGAGTCTGCGTCGTCCCCGGTGTCCGCCACCGATCCCAAACCCTCCTCCGGGAGGTCGCCCTCGGTCACCGACCCCTCCCCCACCGAGAGGATGGGGGCTGGTCCGGCGCCGCCAACCAGCCTCAAACCCCCGGCGACCCCACCCCCAGGGTCACCGGCGGTACCTTCCTCGACGCACCCCTTCCCGGAACGCCCCGAGTTCGGGTCGTCGGGCGGCAGAGGCTCGGGGCCCCGCTCCTCTCCCGACACCGGGACGCCCGGCTCCTCAGAGAAAAGGTCATCCCCCAGGAAAAGGTCATCCCCCAGGGGCAAGGCACCCGGAAAAACAGTCTGGGAGGGAGGAGCGAGGATAACACCCTCCTCCCCTCCACCGCTCGACGACCCAGCAGAGGGTCCTCCGTTGTCGCCCACACCACGGCCCTCGTGGTTATTGAGGTCCTCCCCAGGGGCCGGAGGAGTCGAGGCAGCAGGAGGCCCTGCTGCAGCCCCTGGGGGTTTGGGTAAGTCAGGCTGCGGTGCGGGACACCGTTGGTTCGTCCCCCAGAGAGGGGCAGCGCCGCCAGCACGCTGCTGGAAAGTCCCTCCCCTCCAGGGGCCAGTGCCTCTTCCCCAGAGAGACCGAAGGGGATTTATTTTTTTTTTTTTTTTCATTAATTTTTTTTTCTTCCAAGGGCCAGTGCCTCTTCCCCAGAGTGACGGGGGGATTTTATTTATTTTTTTTTTTTTTATTTATTTATTTTTTTTTTTTCTTTTTTTTTTTTTTTTTTTTTTTTTTTTTTTTTTTTTTATTTTTTTTTTCTTTTTTTTTTTTTACCCCTTTAACCCCCACACTACCACCTAAGTGCGGTAGTGCTTATTTTATCCCCAGCACCCATGGTGTGTGTGTGCAGGTGTAAGACACTGTGAAAGACACAAAGTGCACGAATCTTTATTCAGTTTCCACCACCAGGAAGACAGGAAAACACCCGGGTGGCCAGTGACAAACACTGCCCTTCACATCAAAGGACAGTGCTGTGTGATCAAAACAGTGAAGGGGAGGGTAGGGACTAAATCAAAATAGAATTGGAGGGAGAAATGATGCACTCCACTCCCTGCGGCGCCCACCTCTCCCTGAACAACTCCAGGGTGTTGGTCGACGCCGCGTGCTCCTTCTCCAAGGACACCCGGGCTCTAACGTAACCGCGGAAGAGGGGCAGGCAGTCGGCCCTAACGACCCCCTCCACGGCCCGCTGCCTGGACCTGTTGATGGCCAGTTTGGCCAGGCCCAGGAGCAGACCCACGAGGAGGTCTTCAGACCTGCCCTCCTTCCTCCGTACCGGGTGCCCAAAGATCAGGAGCGTGGGACTGAAGTGCAGCCAAAAACAGAGGAGAAGGTTTTTCAGAAAATCAAAAAGGGAGTGCAAACGCCCACACCCAATATACACGTGGTCCACGGACTCCACAGCGCCACAGAACAAGCAGTTGGGCTGGGAGTCCGTGAACCACCGCAATCTGCGGTTGCAGGGGACTGCTGCGTGCAGCACCCTCCACCCCAGATCCCCGAGAGAAAGGGGGAGGACTCCCGCGTAGAGAGCCCTCCACTGGGGATCCCCACCGCCCGGTGGCAAATGGGCACGCCAAGGCGTGTCCGGACGGTGGATGAGGGAGAAGAGGTGGACGGTGTGCAGCAGCAGTCTGTACAGGGCTCTCCTGTTCACCTCCCTAAACGAAACAAAGTTAAAATTTCGGAGGCGGCTCAGGTTGTGGGGCACAGGCTCCCGCGGGAAGTACGGGACCTTGGGGCCAATGTGAAATTCCGTCCGGGCTGGGGTGAGCTCGGACGGGATCCCACCGCACACCTGAGCGTCCTCCAACTGGTGTACTACGTCGGGTCCGAGCACCGCCGTTTTGAGGCGTCGGATGGCGGTGGCCACGTACTGGACGTCTACCGCCGCCCTGCCTGCTATGTCCTGCGGCAGCGTCCAGCCCAGGCCCCCGGCACCCAGCACGTCCCCGACCCTGGTCACCCTCGCCGCCGCGGCCCTCTCCTCCGACAGCCACTCGAACCCGCGAGTACGGAGGTGCGGATTCCTGAGCAACGGCTCCCTGACGACAGCCGCTACTCCAGCCGGAGGGTAGGCGCGACGCGATTCGACCATGTTCCAGACAGTGATCAGGTCCTGGTAAAAGACAGGCAGCGTCTTGAGGGCGACCTGCAAACCGTCACGGTCGACGAACAGGAGCTGCGTGTCGTAGTTGAGGTTACGCACCTGGCGGAAAAAATACGTCGCCAGGGCGCACCATCTAGGAGGAGGCTCGACGTAAAGGTATCGCCGCAAGGTCTGAAGGCGGAACGTCGCGACCTGGGTGCGGGCGCACACCAGCGACTGACCGCCCTCCTCAATAGGGAGACTCAGAGCCTGCGCGGCGACCCAGTGCATCTTTTTGTCCCAGAAGAAATCGACCAACGTTCTCTGGATGCCAGCGACAAAGCCAAGAGGAGGGACCAAAGTGACCAGCCGGTACCACAGCATGGCGGCCACCAGCTGGTTTATGACCAGCACTCGACTCCTGTAAGATAGCACTCGGAGCAGTCCTGTCCAGCGGCCTAGGCGAGCCGAGACTTTGGCCTCCAGCTCCTGCCAGTTGGCCGGCCAGGATTCCTCAGCCGGGCTGAGGTAGACCCCCAGGTAGAGGAGATGGGTGGTACTCCAGCTGAACCCCCGTAACTCCTCCGGCAGAGAGTCCACCCGCCACGGGCCGACCAGTAGTCCGGAACATTTGGCCCAGTTGATCCTGGCGGAAGACGCCGCCGAGTACACGGCCTGGCACTCGCGCATCCTCCCCAGGTCAGCCGGGTCGGTGAAAGTGAGGAGCACGTCGTCGGCGTAGGCCGAGAGGACCACCCCCGTGCCCGCGCCGCGCAGAACCAGCCCCGACAACCTCCTCCGCAAGAGGCGCAGGAAAGGCTCCACGCACAGGGAATACAGCTGGCCGGACAGGGGGCAGCCTTGACGCACTCCTCTCCCGAAGCGAAGGGGCGCCGTCAGGGACCCGTTAACTTTAACCAGACACTCTGCGGCGGCGTACAAAAGTCGGATCCGGGCGACGAACTGCGCCCCGAACCCGAATGCCCGCAGAGTCCCGAGCAGGTACTCGTGATCGACCCTGTCGAACGCCTTCTCCTGGTCGAGAGACAGGAAGGCGCTCGGCAGACCAGCCCGTCGACAGAAATGGATCAGGTCCCGGACCAGGTGGACGTTATCGTGTATCCTCCGGCCCGGGACCGTGTAGGACTGGTCCGGGTGGATCATGTGGGCCAGCACGGAGGCCAGGCGAGAAGACAACACCCTGGCGAAGATTTTGTAATCCGTGCCGAGGAGGGAGACCGGACGCCAGTTCTTTAAGGAACGAAGGTCCCCCTTCTTTGGCAGCAGGACGATGACCGCCCTGCGCCAAGAAAGGGGCAGCTGTCCGGCATTTAAACACTCCCCCAGGACCTGTGCGTAGTCGCTCCCCAGGACGTCCCAGAACGCCCTGAAGAACTCCACAGTCAGCCCGTCCAGCCCCGGGGTTTTGCCCCTCGAGAGCCGGTCGAGGGCGCCGGTCAGCTCCTCCAAAGTGACGGGAGCGTCGAGCCTTCCGGCGTCCTCCGGGCCGAGCTGCGGCAGGTCCTCCCACAGAACTCTGCGAGCATCCTCGCTGGACGGATCCGGAGAGAACAGGGCTGTGTAATAGTTTCGGACGTGGGCCCTGACGCCCTCCGGATCCGAGACGAGGGACCCGTCGTCGGCCAGCAGCACAAGGAGCTGCTGACGGGTGCCACGCCTTTTTTCCAGCGAGTAGAAGAAGGGGGAGCCGCGGTCCAGGTCCTGGAGGAGCTGGATCCGCGACCTCACGTACGCGCCCCGAGCCCCGACGAGCTGCAGGTCCCGGAGCGCGGCCTTCTTCTCTTCGTACACCCCGCGCAGGGCCGGGTCCGCGTCGGGCTGACCGAGGCGTGACTCCAGGTCGAGCAACTCCCTCTCCAACTCCCCGATCCTGGATTTCCGCCTCTTCGTCGACCCCCTCGCGTACTCCTGACAGAAGACGCGGACGTGAGCCTTGCCCACGTCCCACCATAGCCTCAGGGAGGGGAAGCTTCCCCGCTTCCTTCTCCAGCCGGCCCAGAAGCGACGAAACGAGTCCCGGAACCGCTCGTCCTCCAGCAGCAGGTTGTTAAAGTGCCAGTACGCGGAGCCGAGCCTGGCGCCGAACGGAAGGAGTTCCGCCCACACCAGGTGGTGGTCCGTGCACGACACCTGCCGCATGGAGGCCTTCGGGAAACAGGAGGCGTACGCCCGCGAAACGTACAGGCGGTCGATTCTGGACACTCCGACCCCAGGCCTCACGAAGGTGAAGGCGATGGAGTCGGGATGGAGATTCCGCCAGACGTCCACCAGGTCGAAGGACTTGACCAAGTCCCCCAACCTCTTCCCTGACGCGCGGTCAGTGCGGGCACCGCCGTGGTCCCTGCCCTCGAGGACGCAATTAAAATCTCCCCCGAGGACGACGCACTGGCCCTCGTCGATGGAAGCGAGATGAGCGGACACTTCTTGGAAGAAGCTCGCTTGCCTCGGCCCGGCCGGGGGAGCGTAGACGTTCACCAAGTGAAGCACCGCGCCCCCCAGCCGAACCGTCAGGTGAAGCAAACGGCCTGGCACTGGCTCCCTGACCCCCAAGATCTCCGGCTGAAAATGCGGGGCCAACAGGATAGCCACCCCGCCAGATCTGCGGGTGAGGTGACTCATGTAGACCCCCCCTCGCCACTCCAGGAGCCAGGTGGCTTCGTCTCCCGGGGTAGTGTGGGTTTCTTGCAGGAAGCACACCGCATACCTCCCGTCCCGAAGGACCGAGAGGGTCTGGAATCTGCGCTGCGACTCCCTGCTGCCGTTGATGTTGAGGCTGGCTATAGTTGTCTCCATTTTTCTTCTTTTTTTTTTTTTTTTTTTTTTCCTTTTTTCTTTTTTAGAGACCGGGGGAGATTTATTTTTTTTTTTTTTTTTTTTTTTTTCTTTTTTCTTTTTTACCCTACACTACCACCTAACTGCGGTAGTGCTTATTTTATCCCCAGCACCCATGGTGTGTGTGTGCAGGTGTAAGACACTGTGAAAGACACAAAGTGCACGAATCTTTATTCAGTTTCCACCACCAGGAAGACAGGAAAACACCCGGGTGGCCAGTGACAAACACTGCCCTTCACATCAAAGGACAGTGCTGTGTGATCAAAACAGTGAAGGGGAGGGTAGGGACTAAATCAAAATAGAATTGGAGGGAGAAATGATGCACTCCACTCCCTGCGGCGCCCACCTCTCCCTGAACAACTCCAGGGTGTTGGTCGACGCCGCGTGCTCCTTCTCCAAGGACACCCGGGCTCTAACGTAACCGCGGAAGAGGGGCAGGCAGTCGGCCCTAACGACCCCCTCCACGGCCCGCTGCCTGGACCTGTTGATGGCCAGTTTGGCCAGGCCCAGGAGCAGACCCACGAGGAGGTCTTCAGACCTGCCCTCCTTCCTCCGTACCGGGTGCCCAAAGATCAGGAGCGTGGGACTGAAGTGCAGCCAAAAACAGAGGAGAAGGTTTTTCAGAAAATCAAAAAGGGAGTGCAAACGCCCACACCCAATATACACGTGGTCCACGGACTCCACAGCGCCACAGAACAAGCAGTTGGGCTGGGAGTCCGTGAACCACCGCAATCTGCGGTTGCAGGGGACTGCTGCGTGCAGCACCCTCCACCCCAGATCCCCGAGAGAAAGGGGGAGGACTCCCGCGTAGAGAGCCCTCCACTGGGGATCCCCACCGCCCGGTGGCAAATGGGCACGCCAAGGCGTGTCCGGACGGTGGATGAGGGAGAAGAGGTGGACGGTGTGCAGCAGCAGTCTGTACAGGGCTCTCCTGTTCACCTCCCTAAACGAAACAAAGTTAAAATTTCGGAGGCGGCTCAGGTTGTGGGGCACAGGCTCCCGCGGGAAGTACGGGACCTTGGGGCCAATGTGAAATTCCGTCCGGGCTGGGGTGAGCTCGGACGGGATCCCACCGCACACCTGAGCGTCCTCCAACTGGTGTACTACGTCGGGTCCGAGCACCGCCGTTTTGAGGCGTCGGATGGCGGTGGCCACGTACTGGACGTCTACCGCCGCCCTGCCTGCTATGTCCTGCGGCAGCGTCCAGCCCAGGCCCCCGGCACCCAGCACGTCCCCGACCCTGGTCACCCTCGCCGCCGCGGCCCTCTCCTCCGACAGCCACTCGAACCCGCGAGTACGGAGGTGCGGATTCCTGAGCAACGGCTCCCTGACGACAGCCGCTACTCCAGCCGGAGGGTAGGCGCGACGCGATTCGACCATGTTCCAGACAGTGATCAGGTCCTGGTAAAAGACAGGCAGCGTCTTGAGGGCGACCTGCAAACCGTCACGGTCGACGAACAGGAGCTGCGTGTCGTAGTTGAGGTTACGCACCTGGCGGAAAAAATACGTCGCCAGGGCGCACCATCTAGGAGGAGGCTCGACGTAAAGGTATCGCCGCAAGGTCTGAAGGCGGAACGTCGCGACCTGGGTGCGGGCGCACACCAGCGACTGACCGCCCTCCTCAATAGGGAGACTCAGAGCCTGCGCGGCGACCCAGTGCATCTTTTTGTCCCAGAAGAAATCGACCAACGTTCTCTGGATGCCAGCGACAAAGCCAAGAGGAGGGACCAAAGTGACCAGCCGGTACCACAGCATGGCGGCCACCAGCTGGTTTATGACCAGCACTCGACTCCTGTAAGATAGCACTCGGAGCAGTCCTGTCCAGCGGCCTAGGCGAGCCGAGACTTTGGCCTCCAGCTCCTGCCAGTTGGCCGGCCAGGATTCCTCAGCCGGGCTGAGGTAGACCCCCAGGTAGAGGAGATGGGTGGTACTCCAGCTGAACCCCCGTAACTCCTCCGGCAGAGAGTCCACCCGCCACGGGCCGACCAGTAGTCCGGAACATTTGGCCCAGTTGATCCTGGCGGAAGACGCCGCCGAGTACACGGCCTGGCACTCGCGCATCCTCCCCAGGTCAGCCGGGTCGGTGAAAGTGAGGAGCACGTCGTCGGCGTAGGCCGAGAGGACCACCCCCGTGCCCGCGCCGCGCAGAACCAGCCCCGACAACCTCCTCCGCAAGAGGCGCAGGAAAGGCTCCACGCACAGGGAATACAGCTGGCCGGACAGGGGGCAGCCTTGACGCACTCCTCTCCCGAAGCGAAGGGGCGCCGTCAGGGACCCGTTAACTTTAACCAGACACTCTGCGGCGGCGTACAAAAGTCGGATCCGGGCGACGAACTGCGCCCCGAACCCGAATGCCCGCAGAGTCCCGAGCAGGTACTCGTGATCGACCCTGTCGAACGCCTTCTCCTGGTCGAGAGACAGGAAGGCGCTCGGCAGACCAGCCCGTCGACAGAAATGGATCAGGTCCCGGACCAGGTGGACGTTATCGTGTATCCTCCGGCCCGGGACCGTGTAGGACTGGTCCGGGTGGATCATGTGGGCCAGCACGGAGGCCAGGCGAGAAGACAACACCCTGGCGAAGATTTTGTAATCCGTGCCGAGGAGGGAGACCGGACGCCAGTTCTTTAAGGAACGAAGGTCCCCCTTCTTTGGCAGCAGGACGATGACCGCCCTGCGCCAAGAAAGGGGCAGCTGTCCGGCATTTAAACACTCCCCCAGGACCTGTGCGTAGTCGCTCCCCAGGACGTCCCAGAACGCCCTGAAGAACTCCACAGTCAGCCCGTCCAGCCCCGGGGTTTTGCCCCTCGAGAGCCGGTCGAGGGCGCCGGTCAGCTCCTCCAAAGTGACGGGAGCGTCGAGCCTTCCGGCGTCCTCCGGGCCGAGCTGCGGCAGGTCCTCCCACAGAACTCTGCGAGCATCCTCGCTGGACGGATCCGGAGAGAACAGGGCTGTGTAATAGTTTCGGACGTGGGCCCTGACGCCCTCCGGATCCGAGACGAGGGACCCGTCGTCGGCCAGCAGCACAAGGAGCTGCTGACGGGTGCCACGCCTTTTTTCCAGCGAGTAGAAGAAGGGGGAGCCGCGGTCCAGGTCCTGGAGGAGCTGGATCCGCGACCTCACGTACGCGCCCCGAGCCCCGACGAGCTGCAGGTCCCGGAGCGCGGCCTTCTTCTCTTCGTACACCCCGCGCAGGGCCGGGTCCGCGTCGGGCTGACCGAGGCGTGACTCCAGGTCGAGCAACTCCCTCTCCAACTCCCCGATCCTGGATTTCCGCCTCTTCGTCGACCCCCTCGCGTACTCCTGACAGAAGACGCGGACGTGAGCCTTGCCCACGTCCCACCATAGCCTCAGGGAGGGGAAGCTTCCCCGCTTCCTTCTCCAGCCGGCCCAGAAGCGACGAAACGAGTCCCGGAACCGCTCGTCCTCCAGCAGCAGGTTGTTAAAGTGCCAGTACGCGGAGCCGAGCCTGGCGCCGAACGGAAGGAGTTCCGCCCACACCAGGTGGTGGTCCGTGCACGACACCTGCCGCATGGAGGCCTTCGGGAAACAGGAGGCGTACGCCCGCGAAACGTACAGGCGGTCGATTCTGGACACTCCGACCCCAGGCCTCACGAAGGTGAAGGCGATGGAGTCGGGATGGAGATTCCGCCAGACGTCCACCAGGTCGAAGGACTTGACCAAGTCCCCCAACCTCTTCCCTGACGCGCGGTCAGTGCGGGCACCGCCGTGGTCCCTGCCCTCGAGGACGCAATTAAAATCTCCCCCGAGGACGACGCACTGGCCCTCGTCGATGGAAGCGAGATGAGCGGACACTTCTTGGAAGAAGCTCGCTTGCCTCGGCCCGGCCGGGGGAGCGTAGACGTTCACCAAGTGAAGCACCGCGCCCCCCAGCCGAACCGTCAGGTGAAGCAAACGGCCTGGCACTGGCTCCCTGACCCCCAAGATCTCCGGCTGAAAATGCGGGGCCAACAGGATAGCCACCCCGCCAGATCTGCGGGTGAGGTGACTCATGTAGACCCCCCCTCGCCACTCCAGGAGCCAGGTGGCTTCGTCTCCCGGGGTAGTGTGGGTTTCTTGCAGGAAGCACACCGCATACCTCCCGTCCCGAAGGACCGAGAGGGTCTGGAATCTGCGCTGCGACTCCCTGCTGCCGTTGATGTTGAGGCTGGCTATAGTTGTCTCCATGTCGGAAGCGTTGTGCAACCACCACCAGTACAATTAACAAACCCGTGTATATATTTACAGGGAGGACGAGGGAGGGGCACTGAAGTCCCTCGCCCTCACCAGGAGTGCCCCCAGGAAGTTCCTGACTCGCTTTCGCTCGTTAATGTCGAGCCCAGGCGCCTGGCGGGCAGCGTGGGCCGACCAGTAAACTCTTTCAAAGGAGCTCCAGCGGTCGAGCGCCAGTTGGGCTCTATCCCGGCGACCCCGAGTTTCCTCGACAAATTCCCGGAGTTCCTCGAGGGGGATGAGGGGGAGATCGGTGGGGGGCACCCGGGACTCAAAAAAGTCACTGCAGACGGAGTCTGCGTCGTCCCCGGTGTCCGCCACCGATCCCAAACCCTCCTCCGGGAGGTCGCCCTCGGTCACCGACCCCTCCCCCACCGAGAGGATGGGGGCTGGTCCGGCGCCGCCAACCAGCCTCAAACCCCCGGCGACCCCACCCCCAGGGTCACCGGCGGTACCTTCCTCGACGCACCCCTTCCCGGAACGCCCCGAGTTCGGGTCGTCGGGCGGCAGAGGCTCGGGGCCCCGCTCCTCTCCCGACACCGGGACGCCCGGCTCCTCAGGGAAAAGGTCATCCCCCAGGAAAAGGTCATCCCCCAGGGGCAAGGCACCCGGAAAAACAGTCTGGGAGGGAGGAGCGAGGATAACACCCTCCTCCCCTCCACCGCTCGACGACCCAGCAGAGGGTCCTCCGTTGTCGCCCACACCACGGCCCTCGTGGTTATTGAGGTCCTCCCCAGGGGCCGGAGGAGTCGAGGCAGCAGGAGGCCCTGCTGCAGCCCCTGGGGGTTTGGGTAAGTCAGGCTGCGGTGCGGGACACCGTTGGTTCGTCCCCCAGAGAGGGGCAGCGCCGCCAGCACGCTGCTGGAAAGTCCCTCCCCTCCAGGGGCCAGTGCCTCTTCCCCAGAGAGACCGAAGGGGATTTATTTTTTTTTTTTCTGGTTATATTTATATTTTATTAAACAAATTACAAACAATTTACAAAAAACATTTACAGCTGTACATAAGAGACAGCAATGTTACAAGGGAGAGGAGCAGCAAAGCTAGGCCCCGAACCCTACTGTTCAACCATTTTACAGGGAGAGGAGGACAAACCTCAAATCCCAGTTCCACGTGTGACAAGACAGTGACAATGACATTTATACATTAGACAATACCGTTACATACAAAAGTGCAGACAATACAGACCCAGCAAGCCCCCACCCCTCCCATCCGAAGGGGATTTATTTTTTATTTTTTTTTTTTTTTTTTTTTTTTTACCCTACACTACCACCTAACTGCGGTAGTGCTTATTTTATCCCCAGCACCCATGGTGTGTGTGTGCAGGTGTAAGACACTGTGAAAGACACAAAGTGCACGAATCTTTATTCAGTTTCCACCACCAGGAAGACAGGAAAACACCCGGGTGGCCAGTGACAAACACTGCCCTTCACATCAAAGGACAGTGCTGTGTGATCAAAACAGTGAAGGGGAGGGTAGGGACTAAATCAAAATAGAATTGGAGGGAGAAATGATGCACTCCACTCCCTGCGGCGCCCACCTCTCCCTGAACAACTCCAGGGTGTTGGTCGACGCCGCGTGCTCCTTCTCCAAGGACACCCGGGCTCTAACGTAACCGCGGAAGAGGGGCAGGCAGTCGGCCCTAACGACCCCCTCCACGGCCCGCTGCCTGGACCTGTTGATGGCCAGTTTGGCCAGGCCCAGGAGCAGACCCACGAGGAGGTCTTCAGACCTGCCCTCCTTCCTCCGTACCGGGTGCCCAAAGATCAGGAGCGTGGGACTGAAGTGCAGCCAAAAACAGAGGAGAAGGTTTTTCAGAAAATCAAAAAGGGAGTGCAAACGCCCACACCCAATATACACGTGGTCCACGGACTCCACAGCGCCACAGAACAAGCAGTTGGGCTGGGAGTCCGTGAACCACCGCAATCTGCGGTTGCAGGGGACTGCCGCGTGCAGCACCCTCCACCCCAGATCCCCGAGAGAAAGGGGGAGGACTCCCGCGTAGAGAGCCCTCCACTGGGGATCCCCACCGCCCGGTGGCAAATGGGCACGCCAAGGCGTGTCCGGACGGTGGATGAGGGAGAAGAGGTGGACGGTGTGCAGCAGCAGTCTGTACAGGGCTCTCCTGTTCACCTCCCTAAACGAAACAAAGTTAAAATTTCGGAGGCGGCTCAGGTTGTGGGGCACAGGCTCCCGCGGGAAGTACGGGACCTTGGGGCCAATGTGAAATTCCGTCCGGGCTGGGGTGAGCTCGGACGGGATCCCACCGCACACCTGAGCGTCCTCCAACTGGTGTACTACGTCGGGTCCGAGCACCGCCGTTTTGAGGCGTCGGATGGCGGTGGCCACGTACTGGACGTCTACCGCCGCCCTGCCTGCTATGTCCTGCGGCAGCGTCCAGCCCAGGCCCCCGGCACCCAGCACGTCCCCGACCCTGGTCACCCTCGCCGCCGCGGCCCTCTCCTCCGACAGCCACTCGAACCCGCGAGTACGGAGGTGCGGATTCCTGAGCAACGGCTCCCTGACGACAGCCGCTACTCCAGCCGGAGGGTAGGCGCGACGCGATTCGACCATGTTCCAGACAGTGATCAGGTCCTGGTAAAAGACAGGCAGCGTCTTGAGGGCGACCTGCAAACCGTCACGGTCGACGAACAGGAGCTGCGTGTCGTAGTTGAGGTTACGCACCTGGCGGAAAAAATACGTCGCCAGGGCGCACCATCTAGGAGGAGGCTCGACGTAAAGGTATCGCCGCAAGGTCTGAAGGTGGAACGTCGCGACCTGGGTGCGGGCGCACACCAGCGACTGACCGCCCTCCTCAATAGGGAGACTCAGAGCCTGCGCGGCGACCCAGTGCATCTTTTTGTCCCAGAAGAAATCGACCAACGTTCTCTGGATGCCAGCGACAAAGCCAAGAGGAGGGACCAAAGTGACCAGCCGGTACCACAGCATGGCGGCCACCAGCTGGTTTATGACCAGCACTCGACTCCTGTAAGATAGCACTCGGAGCAGTCCTGTCCAGCGGCCTAGGCGAGCCGAGACTTTGGCCTCCAGCTCCTGCCAGTTGGCCGGCCAGGATTCCTCAGCCGGGCTGAGGTAGACCCCCAGGTAGAGGAGATGGGTGGTACTCCAGCTGAACCCCCGTAACTCCTCCGGCAGAGAGTCCACCCGCCACGGGCCGACCAGTAGTCCGGAACATTTGGCCCAGTTGATCCTGGCGGAAGACGCCGCCGAGTACACGGCCTGGCACTCGCGCATCCTCCCCAGGTCAGCCGGGTCGGTGAAAGTGAGGAGCACGTCGTCGGCGTAGGCCGAGAGGACCACCCCCGTGCCCGCGCCGCGCAGAACCAGCCCCGACAACCTCCTCCGCAAGAGGCGCAGGAAAGGCTCCACGCACAGGGAATACAGCTGGCCGGACAGGGGGCAGCCTTGACGCACTCCTCTCCCGAAGCGAAGGGGCGCCGTCAGGGACCCGTTAACTTTAACCAGACACTCTGCGGCGGCGTACAAAAGTCGGATCCGGGCGACGAACTGCGCCCCGAACCCGAATGCCCGCAGAGTCCCGAGCAGGTACTCGTGATCGACCCTGTCGAACGCCTTCTCCTGGTCGAGAGACAGGAAGGCGCTCGGCAGACCAGCCCGTCGACAGAAATGGATCAGGTCCCGGACCAGGTGGACGTTATCGTGTATCCTCCGGCCCGGGACCGTGTAGGACTGGTCCGGGTGGATCATGTGGGCCAGCACGGAGGCCAGGCGAGAAGACAACACCCTGGCGAAGATTTTGTAATCCGTGCCGAGGAGGGAGACCGGACGCCAGTTCTTTAAGGAACGAAGGTCCCCCTTCTTTGGCAGCAGGACGATGACCGCCCTGCGCCAAGAAAGGGGCAGCTGTCCGGCATTTAAACACTCCCCCAGGACCTGTGCGTAGTCGCTCCCCAGGACGTCCCAGAACGCCCTGAAGAACTCCACAGTCAGCCCGTCCAGCCCCGGGGTTTTGCCCCTCGAGAGCCGGTCGAGGGCGCCGGTCAGCTCCTCCAAAGTGACGGGAGCGTCGAGCCTTCCGGCGTCCTCCGGGCCGAGCTGCGGCAGGTCCTCCCACAGAACTCTGCGAGCATCCTCGCTGGACGGATCCGGAGAGAACAGGGCTGTGTAATAGTTTCGGACGTGGGCCCTGACGCCCTCCGGATCCGAGACGAGGGACCCGTCGTCGGCCAGCAGCACAAGGAGCTGCTGACGGGTGCCACGCCTTTTTTCCAGCGAGTAGAAGAAGGGGGAGCCGCGGTCCAGGTCCTGGAGGAGCTGGATCCGCGACCTCACGTACGCGCCCCGAGCCCCGACGAGCTGCAGGTCCCGGAGCGCGGCCTTCTTCTCTTCGTACACCCCGCGCAGGGCCGGGTCCGCGTCGGGCTGACCGAGGCGTGACTCCAGGTCGAGCAACTCCCTCTCCAACTCCCCGATCCTGGATTTCCGCCTCTTCGTCGACCCCCTCGCGTACTCCTGACAGAAGACGCGGACGTGAGCCTTGCCCACGTCCCACCATAGCCTCAGGGAGGGGAAGCTTCCCCGCTTCCTTCTCCAGCCGGCCCAGAAGCGACGAAACGAGTCCCGGAACCGCTCGTCCTCCAGCAGCAGGTTGTTAAAGTGCCAGTACGCGGAGCCGAGCCTGGCGCCGAACGGAAGGAGTTCCGCCCACACCAGGTGGTGGTCCGTGCACGACACCTGCCGCATGGAGGCCTTCGGGAAACAGGAGGCGTACGCCCGCGAAACGTACAGGCGGTCGATTCTGGACACTCCGACCCCAGGCCTCACGAAGGTGAAGGCGATGGAGTCGGGATGGAGATTCCGCCAGACGTCCACCAGGTCGAAGGACTTGACCAAGTCCCCCAACCTCTTCCCTGACGCGCGGTCAGTGCGGGCACCGCCTTGGTCCCTGCCCTCGAGGACGCAATTAAAATCTCCCCCGAGGACGACGCACTGGCCCTCGTCGATGGAAGCGAGATGAGCGGACACTTCTTGGAAGAAGCTCGCTTGCCTCGGCCCGGCCGGGGGAGCGTAGACGTTCACCAAGTGAAGCACCGCGCCCCCCAGCCGAACCGTCAGGTGAAGCAAACGGCCTGGCACTGGCTCCCTGACCCCCAAGATCTCCGGCTGAAAATGCGGGGCCAACAGGATAGCCACCCCGCCAGATCTGCGGGTGAGGTGACTCATGTAGACCCCCCCTCGCCACTCCAGGAGCCAGGTGGCTTCGTCTCCCGGGGTAGTGTGGGTTTCTTGCAGGAAGCACACCGCATACCTCCCGTCCCGAAGGACCGAGAGGGTCTGGAATCTGCGCTGCGACTCCCTGCTGCCGTTGATGTTGAGGCTGGCTATAGTTGTCTCCATTTTTCTTCTTTTTTTTTTTTTTTTTTTCCTTTTTTCTTTTTTAGAGACCGGGGGAGATTTATTTATTTATTTTTTTTTTTTTTTTTTTTCTTTTTTACCCTACACTACCACCTAACTGCGGTAGTGCTTATTTTATCCCCAGCACCCATGGTGTGTGTGTGCAGGTGTAAGACACTGTGAAAGACACAAAGTGCACGAATCTTTATTCAGTTTCCACCACCAGGAAGACAGGAAAACACCCGGGTGGCCAGTGACAAACACTGCCCTTCACATCAAAGGACAGTGCTGTGTGATCAAAACAGTGAAGGGGAGGGTAGGGACTAAATCAAAATAGAATTGGAGGGAGAAATGATGCACTCCACTCCCTGCGGCGCCCACCTCTCCCTGAACAACTCCAGGGTGTTGGTCGACGCCGCGTGCTCCTTCTCCAAGGACACCCGGGCTCTAACGTAACCGCGGAAGAGGGGCAGGCAGTCGGCCCTAACGACCCCCTCCACGGCCCGCTGCCTGGACCTGTTGATGGCCAGTTTGGCCAGGCCCAGGAGCAGACCCACGAGGAGGTCTTCAGACCTGCCCTCCTTCCTCCGTACCGGGTGCCCAAAGATCAGGAGCGTGGGACTGAAGTGCAGCCAAAAACAGAGGAGAAGGTTTTTCAGAAAATCAAAAAGGGAGTGCAAACGCCCACACCCAATATACACGTGGTCCACGGACTCCACAGCGCCACAGAACAAGCAGTTGGGCTGGGAGTCCGTGAACCACCGCAATCTGCGGTTGCAGGGGACTGCTGCGTGCAGCACCCTCCACCCCAGATCCCCGAGAGAAAGGGGGAGGACTCCCGCGTAGAGAGCCCTCCACTGGGGATCCCCACCGCCCGGTGGCAAATGGGCACGCCAAGGCGTGTCCGGACGGTGGATGAGGGAGAAGAGGTGGATGGTGTGCAGCAGCAGTCGGTACAGGGCTCTCCTTTTCACCTCCCGAAACAAAACAAAGTTAAAATTTCGGAGGCGGCTCAGGTTGTGGGGCACAGGCTCCCGCGGGAAGTACGGGACCTTGGGGCCAATGTGAAATTCCGTCCGGGCTGGGGTGAGCTCGGACGGGATCCCACCGCACACCTGAGCGTCCTCCAACTGGTGCACTACGTCGGGTCCGAGCACCGCCGTTTTGAGGCGTCGGATGGCGGTGGCCACGTACTGGACGTCTACCGCCGCCCTGCCTGCTATGTCCTGCGGCAGCGTCCAGCCCAGGCCCCCGGCACCCAGCACGTCCCCGACCCTGGTCACCCTCGCCGCCGCGGCCCTCTCCTCCGACAGCCACTCGAACCCGCGAGTACGGAGGTGCGGATTCCTGAGCAACGGCTCCCTGACGACAGCCGCTACTCCAGCCGGAGGGTAGGCGCGACGCGATTCGACCATGTTCCAGACAGTGATCAGGTCCTGGTAAAAGACAGGCAGCGTCTTGAGGGCGACCTGCAAACCGTCACGGTCGACGAACAGGAGCTGCGTGTCGTAGTTGAGGTTACGCACCTGGCGGAAAAAATACGTCGCCAGGGCGCACCATCTAGGAGGAGGCTCGACGTAAAGGTATCGCCGCAAGGTCTGAAGGCGGAACGTCGCGACCTGGGTGCGGGCGCACACCAGCGACTGACCGCCCTCCTCAATAGGGAGACTCAGAGCCTGCGCGGCGACCCAGTGCATCTTTTTGTCCCAGAAGAAATCGACCAACGTTCTCTGGATGCCAGCGACAAAGCCAAGAGGAGGGACCAAAGTGACCAGCCGGTACCACAGCATGGCGGCCACCAGCTGGTTTATGACCAGCACTCGACTCCTGTAAGATAGCACTCGGAGCAGTCCTGTCCAGCGGCCTAGGCGAGCCGAGACTTTGGCCTCCAGCTCCTGCCAGTTGGCCGGCCAGGATTCCTCAGCCGGGCTGAGGTAGACCCCCAGGTAGAGGAGATGGGTGGTACTCCAGCTGAACCCCCGTAACTCCTCCGGCAGAGAGTCCACCCGCCACGGGCCGACCAGTAGTCCGGAACATTTGGCCCAGTTGATCCTGGCGGAAGACGCCGCCGAGTACACGGCCTGGCACTCGCGCATCCTCCCCAGGTCAGCCGGGTCGGTGAAAGTGAGGAGCACGTCGTCGGCGTAGGCCGAGAGGACCACCCCCGTGCCCGCGCCGCGCAGAACCAGCCCCGACAACCTCCTCCGCAAGAGGCGCAGGAAAGGCTCCACGCACAGGGAATACAGCTGGCCGGACAGGGGGCAGCCTTGACGCACTCCTCTCCCGAAGCGAAGGGGCGCCGTCAGGGACCCGTTAACTTTAACCAGACACTCTGCGGCGGCGTACAAAAGTCGGATCCGGGCGACGAACTGCGCCCCGAACCCGAATGCCCGCAGAGTCCCGAGCAGGTACTCGTGATCGACCCTGTCGAACGCCTTCTCCTGGTCGAGAGACAGGAAGGCGCTCGGCAGACCAGCCCGTCGACAGAAATGGATCAGGTCCCGGACCAGGTGGACGTTATCGTGTATCCTCCGGCCCGGGACCGTGTAGGACTGGTCCGGGTGGATCATGTGGGCCAGCACGGAGGCCAGGCGAGAAGACAACACCCTGGCGAAGATTTTGTAATCCGTGCCGAGGAGGGAGACCGGACGCCAGTTCTTTAAGGAACGAAGGTCCCCCTTCTTTGGCAGCAGGACGATGACCGCCCTGCGCCAAGAAAGGGGCAGCTGTCCGGCACTTAAACACTCCCCCAGGACCTGTGCGTAGTCGCTCCCCAGGACGTCCCAGAACGCCCTGAAGAACTCCACAGTCAGCCCGTCCAGCCCCGGGGTTTTGCCCCTCGAGAGCCGGTCGAGGGCGCCGGTCAGCTCCTCCAAAGTGACGGGAGCGTCGAGCCTTCCGGCGTCCTCCGGGCCGAGCTGCGGCAGGTCCTCCCACAGAACTCTGCGAGCATCCTCGCTGGACGGATCCGGAGAGAACAGGGCTGTGTAATAGTTTCGGACGTGGGCCCTGACGCCCTCCGGATCCGAGACGAGGGACCCGTCGTCGGCCAGCAGCACAAGGAGCTGCTGACGGGTGCCACGCCTTTTTTCCAGCGAGTAGAAGAAGGGGGAGCCGCGGTCCAGGTCCTGGAGGAGCTGGATCCGCGACCTCACGTACGCGCCCCGAGCCCCGACGAGCTGCAGGTCCCGGAGCGCGGCCTTCTTCTCTTCGTACGCCCCGCGCAGGGCCGGGTCCGCGTCGGGCTGACCGAGGCGTGACTCCAGGTCGAGCAACTCCCTCTCCAACTCCCCGATCCTGGATTTCCGCCTCTTCGTCGACCCCCTCGCGTACTCCTGACAGAAGACGCGGACGTGAGCCTTGCCCACGTCCCACCATAGCCTCAGGGAGGGGAAGCTTCCCCGCTTCCTTCTCCAGCCGGCCCAGAAACGACGAAACGAGTCCCGGAACCGCTCGTCCTCCAGCAGCAGGTTGTTAAAGTGCCAGTACGCGGAGCCGAGCCTGGCGCCGAACGGAAGGAGTTCCGCCCACACCAGGTGATGGTCCATGCACGACACCTGCCGCGTGGAGGCCTTCGGAAAACAGGAGGCGTACGCCCGCGAAACGTACAGGCGGTCGATTCTGGACGCTCCGACCCCAGGCCTCACGAAGGTGAAGGCGATGGAGTCAGGATGGAGATTCCGCCAGACGTCCACCAGGTCGAAGGACTTGACCAAGTCCCCCAACCTCTTCCCCGACGCGCAGCCAGTGCGGGCACCGCCGTGGTCCCTGCCCTCGAGGACGCAGTTAAAATCTCCCCCGAGGACGACGCACTGGTTCTCGTCGATGGAAGCGAGATGAGCGGACACTTCTTCGAAGAAGCTCGCTTGCCTCGGCCCGGCCAGGGGAGCGTATACGTTCACCAAGTGAAGCACCGCGCCCCCCAGCCGAACCGTCAGGTGAAGCAAACGGCCTGGCACCGGCTCCCTGACCCCCAAGATCTCCGGCTGAAAATGCGGGGCCAACAGGATAGCCACCCCGCCAGATCTGCGGGTGAGGTGACTCATGTAGACCCCCCCTCGCCACTCCAGGAGCCAGGTGGCTTCTTCTCCCGGGGTAGTGTGGGTTTCTTGCAGGAAGCACACCGCATACCTCCCGTCCCGAAGGACCGAGAGGGTCTGGAATCTGCGCTGCGACTCCCTGCTGCCGTTGATGTTGAGGCTGGCTATAATCGTCTCCATGTCGGAAGCTTTGTGCAACCACCACCAGTACAATTAACAAACCCGTATATATTTACAGAGAGGACGAGGGAGGGGCACTGAAGTCCCTCGCCCTCACCAGGAGTGCCCCCAGGAAGTTCCTGACTCGCTTTCGCTCGTTAATGTCGAGCCCAGGCGCCTGGCGGGCAGCGAGGGCCGACCAGTAAACCTTTTCAAAAGAGCTCCAGCGGTCGAGCACCAGTTGGGCTCTATCCCGGCGACCCCGAGTTTCCTCGACAAATTCCCGGAGTTCCTCGAGGGGGATGAGGGGGAGATCGGTGGGGGGCACCCGGGACTCAAAAAAGTCACTGCAGACGGAGTCCGCGTCGTCCCCGGTGTCCGCCACCGATCCCGAACCCTCCTCCGGGAGGTCGCCCTCGGTCACCGACCCCTCCCCCACCGAGAGGATGGGGGCTGGTCCGGCGCCGCCAACCGGCCTCAAACCCCCGGCGACCCCACCCCCAGGGTCACCGGCGGTACCTTCCTCGGCGCACCCCTTCCCGGGACGCCCCGAGTTCGGGTCGTCGGGCGGCAGAGGCTCGGGGCCCCGCTCCTCTCCCGACACCGGGACGCCTGGCTCCTCGGGGAAAAGGTCATCCCCCAGGAAAAGGTCATCCCCCAGGGCCAAGGCCCCCGGAAAAACAGTCTGGGAGGGAGGAGCGAGGACAACACCCTCCTCCCCTCCACCGCTCGACGACCCAGCAGAGGGTCCTCTGTCGTCGCCCACACCACGGCCCTCGTGGTTCTTAAGGTCCTCCCCAGGGGCCGGAGGAGTCGAGGCAGCAGGAGGCCCTGCTGCAGCCCCTGGGGGTTTGGGTAAGTCAGGCTGCAGTGCGGGACAGTCGAGGGGCACCGTTGGTTCGTCCCCCGGAGAGGGGCAGCACCGCCGGCGCGCTGCAGGAGAGTCCCTCCCCTCCGAAGGCCGGTGCCTCTTCCCCAGAGAGACCGGGGGGGATTTATTTATTTTTTTTTTTTTTTTTTTTTTTTTTTTCTTTTTTTTTTTTTATTTTTTTCTTTTTTTTTTTTTTTTTTTTTATTTCTTTACCCTACACTACCACCTAACTGCGGTAGTGCTTATTTTATCCCCAGCACCCATGGTGTGTGTGTGCAGGTGTAAGACACTGTGAAAGACACAAAGTGCACGAATCTTTATTCAGTTTCCACCACCAGGAAGACAGGAAAACACCCAGGTGGCCAGTGACAAACACTGCCCTTCACATCAAAGGACAGTGCTGTGTGATCAAAACAGTGAAGGGGAGGGTAGGGACTAAATCAAAATAGAATTGGAGGGAGAAATGATGCACTCCACTCCCTGCGGCGCCCACCTCTCCCTGAACAACTCCAGGGTGTTGGTCGACGCCGCGTGCTCCTTCTCCAAGGACACCCGGGCTCTAACGTAACCGCGGAAGAGGGGTAGGCAGTCGGCCCTAACGACCCCCTCCACGGCCCGCTGCCTGGACCTGTTGATGGCCAGTTTGGCCAGGCCCAGGAGCAGACCCACGAGGAGGTCTTCAGACCTGCCCTCCTTCCTCCGTACCGGGTGCCCAAAGATCAGGAGCGTGGGACTGAAGTGCAGCCAAAAACAGAGGAGAAGGTTTTTCAGAAAATCAAAAAGGGAGTGCAAACGCCCACACCCAATATACACGTGGTCCACGGACTCCACAGCGCCACAGAACAAGCAGTTGGGCTGGGAGTCCGTGAACCACCGCAATCTGCGGTTGCAGGGGACTGCTGCGTGCAGCACCCTCCACCCCAGATCCCCGAGAGAAAGGGGGAGGACTCCCGCGTAGAGAGCCCTCCACTGGGGATCCCCACCGCCCGGTGGCAAATGGGCACGCCAAGGCGTGTCCGGACGGTGGATGAGGGAGAAGAGGTGGACGGTGTGCAGCAGCAGTCTGTACAGGGCTCTCCTGTTCACCTCCCTAAACGAAACAAAGTTAAAATTTCGGAGGCGGCTCAGGTTGTGGGGCACAGGCTCCCGCGGGAAGTACGGGACCTTGGGGCCAATGTGAAATTCCGTCCGGGCTGGGGTGAGCTCGGACGGGATCCCACCGCACACCTGAGCGTCCTCCAACTGGTGTACTACGTCGGGTCCGAGCACCGCCGTTTTGAGGCGTCGGATGGCGGTGGCCACGTACTGGACGTCTACCGCCGCCCTGCCTGCTATGTCCTGCGGCAGCGTCCAGCCCAGGCCCCCGGCACCCAGCACGTCCCCGACCCTGGTCACCCTCGCCGCCGCGGCCCTCTCCTCCGACAGCCACTCGAACCCGCGAGTACGGAGGTGCGGATTCCTGAGCAACGGCTCCCTGACGACAGCCGCTACTCCAGCCGGAGGGTAGGCGCGACGCGATTCGACCATGTTCCAGACAGTGATCAGGTCCTGGTAAAAGACAGGCAGCGTCTTGAGGGCGACCTGCAAACCGTCACGGTCGACGAACAGGAGCTGCGTGTCGTAGTTGAGGTTACGCACCTGGCGGAAAAAATACGTCGCCAGGGCGCACCATCTAGGAGGAGGCTCGACGTAAAGGTATCGCCGCAAGGTCTGAAGGCGGAACGTCGCGACCTGGGTGCGGGCGCACACCAGCGACTGACCGCCCTCCTCAATAGGGAGACTCAGAGCCTGCGCGGCGACCCAGTGCATCTTTTTGTCCCAGAAGAAATCGACCAACGTTCTCTGGATGCCAGCGACAAAGCCAAGAGGAGGGACCAAAGTGACCAGCCGGTACCACAGCATGGCGGCCACCAGCTGGTTTATGACCAGCACTCGACTCCTGTAAGATAGCACTCGGAGCAGTCCTGTCCAGCGGCCTAGGCGAGCCGAGACTTTGGCCTCCAGCTCCTGCCAGTTGGCCGGCCAGGATTCCTCAGCCGGGCTGAGGTAGACCCCCAGGTAGAGGAGATGGGTGGTACTCCAGCTGAACCCCCGTAACTCCTCCGGCAGAGAGTCCACCCGCCACGGGCCGACCAGTAGTCCGGAACATTTGGCCCAGTTGATCCTGGCGGAAGACGCCGCCGAGTACACGGCCTGGCACTCGCGCATCCTCCCCAGGTCAGCCGGGTCGGTGAAAGTGAGGAGCACGTCGTCGGCGTAGGCCGAGAGGACCACCCCCGTGCCCGCGCCGCGCAGAACCAGCCCCGACAACCTCCTCCGCAAGAGGCGCAGGAAAGGCTCCACGCACAGGGAATACAGCTGGCCGGACAGGGGGCAGCCTTGACGCACTCCTCTCCCGAAGCGAAGGGGCGCCGTCAGGGACCCGTTAACTTTAACCAGACACTCTGCGGCGGCGTACAAAAGTCGGATCCGGGCGACGAACTGCGCCCCGAACCCGAATGCCCGCAGAGTCCCGAGCAGGTACTCGTGATCGACCCTGTCGAACGCCTTCTCCTGGTCGAGAGACAGGAAGGCGCTCGGCAGACCAGCCCGTCGACAGAAATGGATCAGGTCCCGGACCAGGTGGACGTTATCGTGTATCCTCCGGCCCGGGACCGTGTAGGACTGGTCCGGGTGGATCATGTGGGCCAGCACGGAGGCCAGGCGAGAAGACAACACCCTGGCGAAGATTTTGTAATCCGTGCCGAGGAGGGAGACCGGACGCCAGTTCTTTAAGGAACGAAGGTCCCCCTTCTTTGGCAGCAGGACGATGACCGCCCTGCGCCAAGAAAGGGGCAGCTGTCCGGCACTTAAACACTCCCCCAGGACCTGTGCGTAGTCGCTCCCCAGGACGTCCCAGAACGCCCTGAAGAACTCCACAGTCAGCCCGTCCAGCCCCGGGGTTTTGCCCCTCGAGAGCCGGTCGAGGGCGCCGGTCAGCTCCTCCAAAGTGACGGGAGCGTCGAGCCTTCCGGCGTCCTCCGGGCCGAGCTGCGGCAGGTCCTCCCACAGAACTCTGCGAGCATCCTCGCTGGACGGATCCGGAGAGAACAGGGCTGTGTAATAGTTTCGGACGTGGGCCCTGACGCCCTCCGGATCCGAGACGAGGGACCCGTCGTCGGCCAGCAGCACAAGGAGCTGCTGACGGGTGCCACGCCTTTTTTCCAGCGAGTAGAAGAAGGGGGAGCCGCGGTCCAGGTCCTGGAGGAGCTGGATCCGCGACCTCACGTACGCGCCCCGAGCCCCGACGAGCTGCAGGTCCCGGAGCGCGGCCTTCTTCTCTTCGTACGCCCCGCGCAGGGCCGGGTCCGCGTCGGGCTGACCGAGGCGTGACTCCAGGTCGAGCAACTCCCTCTCCAACTCCCCGATCCTGGATTTCCGCCTCTTCGTCGACCCCCTCGCGTACTCCTGACAGAAGACGCGGACGTGAGCCTTGCCCACGTCCCACCATAGCCTCAGGGAGGGGAAGCTTCCCCGCTTCCTTCTCCAGCCGGCCCAGAAACGACGAAACGAGTCCCGGAACCGCTCGTCCTCCAGCAGCAGGTTGTTAAAGTGCCAGTACGCGGAGCCGAGCCTGGCGCCGAACGGAAGGAGTTCCGCCCACACCAGGTGATGGTCCATGCACGACACCTGCCGCGTGGAGGCCTTCGGAAAACAGGAGGCGTACGCCCGCGAAACGTACAGGCGGTCGATTCTGGACGCTCCGACCCCAGGCCTCACGAAGGTGAAGGCGATGGAGTCAGGATGGAGATTCCGCCAGACGTCCACCAGGTCGAAGGACTTGACCAAGTCCCCCAACCTCTTCCCCGACGCGCAGCCAGTGCGGGCACCGCCGTGGTCCCTGCCCTCGAGGACGCAGTTAAAATCTCCCCCGAGGACGACGCACTGGTTCTCGTCGATGGAAGCGAGATGAGCGGACACTTCTTGGAAGAAGCTCGCTTGCCTCGGCCCGGCCAGGGGAGCGTATACGTTCACCAAGTGAAGCACCGCGCCCCCCAGCCGAACCGTCAGGTGAAGCAAACGGCCTGGCACCGGCTCCCTGACCCCCAAGATCTCCGGCTGAAAATGCGGGGCCAACAGGATAGCCACCCCGCCAGATCTGCGGGTGAGGTGACTCATGTAGACCCCCCCTCGCCACTCCAGGAGCCAGGTGGCTTCTTCTCCCGGGGTAGTGTGGGTTTCTTGCAGGAAGCACACCGCATACCTCCCGTCCCGAAGGACCGAGAGGGTCTGGAATCTGCGCTGCGACTCCCTGCTGCCGTTGATGTTGAGGCTGGCTATAATCGTCTCCATGTCGGAAGCTTTGTGCAACCACCACCAGTACAATTAACAAACCCGTATATATTTACAGAGAGGACGAGGGAGGGGCACTGAAGTCCCTCGCCCTCACCAGGAGTGCCCCCAGGAAGTTCCTGACTCGCTTTCGCTCGTTAATGTCGAGCCCAGGCGCCTGGCGGGCAGCGAGGGCCGACCAGTAAACCTTTTCAAAAGAGCTCCAGCGGTCGAGCACCAGTTGGGCTCTATCCCGGCGACCCCGAGTTTCCTCGACAAATTCCCGGAGTTCCTCGAGGGGGATGAGGGGGAGATCGGTGGGGGGCACCTGGGACTCAAAAAAGTCACTGCAGACGGAGTCCGCGTCGTCCCCGGTGTCCGCCACCGATCCCGAACCCTCCTCCGGGAGGTCGCCCTCGGTCACCGACCCCTCCCCCACCGAGAGGATGGGGGCTGGTCCGGCGCCGCCAACCGGCCTCAAACCCCCGGCGACCCCACCCCCAGGGTCACCGGCGGTACCTTCCTCGGCGCACCCCTTCCCGGGACGCCCCGAGTTCGGGTCGTCGGGCGGCAGAGGCTCGGGGCCCCGCTCCTCTCCCGACACCGGGACGCCTGGCTCCTCGGGGAAAAGGTCATCCCCCAGGAAAAGGTCATCCCCCAGGGCCAAGGCCCCCGGAAAAACAGTCTGGGAGGGAGGAGCGAGGACAACACCCTCCTCCCCTCCACCGCTCGACGACCCAGCAGAGGGTCCTCTGTCGTCGCCCACACCACGGCCCTCGTGGTTCTTAAGGTCCTCCCCAGGGGCCGGAGGAGTCGAGGCAGCAGGAGGCCCTGCTGCAGCCCCTGGGGGTTTGGGTAAGTCAGGCTGCAGTGCGGGACAGTCGAGGGGCACCGTTGGTTCGTCCCCCGGAGAGGGGCAGCACCGCCGGCGCGCTGCAGGAGAGTCCCTCCCCTCCGAAGGCCGGTGCCTCTTCCCCAGAGAGACCGGGGGGGATTTATTTATTTATTTATTTTTTTTTTTTTTTTTCTTTTTTTTTTTTTATTTTTTTCTTTTTTTTTTTTTTTTTTATTTCTTTACCCTACACTACCACCTAACTGCGGTAGTGCTTATTTTATCCCCAGCACCCATGGTGTGTGTGTGCAGGTGTAAGACACTGTGAAAGACACAAAGTGCACGAATCTTTATTCAGTTTCCACCACCAGGAAGACAGGAAAACACCCGGGTGGCCAGTGACAAACACTGCCCTTCACATCAAAGGACAGTGCTGTGTGATCAAAACAGTGAAGGGGAGGGTAGGGACTAAATCAAAATAGAATTGGAGGGAGAAATGATGCACTCCACTCCCTGCGGCGCCCACCTCTCCCTGAACAACTCCAGGGTGTTGGTCGACGCCGCGTGCTCCTTCTCCAAGGACACCCGGGCTCTAACGTAACCGCGGAAGAGGGGCAGGCAGTCGGCCCTAACGACCCCCTCCACGGCCCGCTGCCTGGACCTGTTGATGGCCAGTTTGGCCAGGCCCAGGAGCAGACCCACGAGGAGGTCTTCAGACCTGCCCTCCTTCCTCCGTACCGGGTGCCCAAAGATCAGGAGCGTGGGACTGAAGTGCAGCCAAAAACAGAGGAGAAGGTTTTTCAGAAAATCAAAAAGGGAGTGCAAACGCCCACACCCAATATACACGTGGTCCACGGACTCCACAGCGCCACAGAACAAGCAGTTGGGCTGGGAGTCCGTGAACCACCGCAATCTGCGGTTGCAGGGGACTGCTGCGTGCAGCACCCTCCACCCCAGATCCCCGAGAGAAAGGGGGAGGACTCCCGCGTAGAGAGCCCTCCACTGGGGATCCCCACCGCCCGGTGGCAAATGGGCACGCCAAGGCGTGTCCGGACGGTGGATGAGGGAGAAGAGGTGGACGGTGTGCAGCAGCAGTCTGTACAGGGCTCTCCTGTTCACCTCCCTAAACGAAACAAAGTTAAAATTTCGGAGGCGGCTCAGGTTGTGGGGCACAGGCTCCCGCGGGAAGTACGGGACCTTGGGGCCAATGTGAAATTCCGTCCGGGCTGGGGTGAGCTCGGACGGGATCCCACCGCACACCTGAGCGTCCTCCAACTGGTGTACTACGTCGGGTCCGAGCACCGCCGTTTTGAGGCGTCGGATGGCGGTGGCCACGTACTGGACGTCTACCGCCGCCCTGCCTGCTATGTCCTGCGGCAGCGTCCAGCCCAGGCCCCCGGCACCCAGCACGTCCCCGACCCTGGTCACCCTCGCCGCCGCGGCCCTCTCCTCCGACAGCCACTCGAACCCGCGAGTACGGAGGTGCGGATTCCTGAGCAACGGCTCCCTGACGACAGCCGCTACTCCAGCCGGAGGGTAGGCGCGACGCGATTCGACCATGTTCCAGACAGTGATCAGGTCCTGGTAAAAGACAGGCAGCGTCTTGAGGGCGACCTGCAAACCGTCACGGTCGACGAACAGGAGCTGCGTGTCGTAGTTGAGGTTACGCACCTGGCGGAAAAAATACGTCGCCAGGGCGCACCATCTAGGAGGAGGCTCGACGTAAAGGTATCGCCGCAAGGTCTGAAGGCGGAACGTCGCGACCTGGGTGCGGGCGCACACCAGCGACTGACCGCCCTCCTCAATAGGGAGACTCAGAGCCTGCGCGGCGACCCAGTGCATCTTTTTGTCCCAGAAGAAATCGACCAACGTTCTCTGGATGCCAGCGACAAAGCCAAGAGGAGGGACCAAAGTGACCAGCCGGTACCACAGCATGGCGGCCACCAGCTGGTTTATGACCAGCACTCGACTCCTGTAAGATAGCACTCGGAGCAGTCCTGTCCAGCGGCCTAGGCGAGCCGAGACTTTGGCCTCCAGCTCCTGCCAGTTGGCCGGCCAGGATTCCTCAGCCGGGCTGAGGTAGACCCCCAGGTAGAGGAGATGGGTGGTACTCCAGCTGAACCCCCGTAACTCCTCCGGCAGAGAGTCCACCCGCCACGGGCCGACCAGTAGTCCGGAACATTTGGCCCAGTTGATCCTGGCGGAAGACGCCGCCGAGTACACGGCCTGGCACTCGCGCATCCTCCCCAGGTCAGCCGGGTCGGTGAAAGTGAGGAGCACGTCGTCGGCGTAGGCCGAGAGGACCACCCCCGTGCCCGCGCCGCGCAGAACCAGCCCCGACAACCTCCTCCGCAAGAGGCGCAGGAAAGGCTCCACGCACAGGGAATACAGCTGGCCGGACAGGGGGCAGCCTTGACGCACTCCTCTCCCGAAGCGAAGGGGCGCCGTCAGGGACCCGTTAACTTTAACCAGACACTCTGCGGCGGCGTACAAAAGTCGGATCCGGGCGACGAACTGCGCCCCGAACCCGAATGCCCGCAGAGTCCCGAGCAGGTACTCGTGATCGACCCTGTCGAACGCCTTCTCCTGGTCGAGAGACAGGAAGGCGCTCGGCAGACCAGCCCGTCGACAGAAATGGATCAGGTCCCGGACCAGGTGGACGTTATCGTGTATCCTCCGGCCCGGGACCGTGTAGGACTGGTCCGGGTGGATCATGTGGGCCAGCACGGAGGCCAGGCGAGAAGACAACACCCTGGCGAAGATTTTGTAATCCGTGCCGAGGAGGGAGACCGGACGCCAGTTCTTTAAGGAACGAAGGTCCCCCTTCTTTGGCAGCAGGACGATGACCGCCCTGCGCCAAGAAAGGGGCAGCTGTCCGGCACTTAAACACTCCCCCAGGACCTGTGCGTAGTCGCTCCCCAGGACGTCCCAGAACGCCCTGAAGAACTCCACAGTCAGCCCGTCCAGCCCCGGGGTTTTGCCCCTCGAGAGCCGGTCGAGGGCGCCGGTCAGCTCCTCCAAAGTGACGGGAGCGTCGAGCCTTCCGGCGTCCTCCGGGCCGAGCTGCGGCAGGTCCTCCCACAGAACTCTGCGAGCATCCTCGCTGGACGGATCCGGAGAGAACAGGGCTGTGTAATAGTTTCGGACGTGGGCCCTGACGCCCTCCGGATCCGAGACGAGGGACCCGTCGTCGGCCAGCAGCACAAGGAGCTGCTGACGGGTGCCACGCCTTTTTTCCAGCGAGTAGAAGAAGGGGGAGCCGCGGTCCAGGTCCTGGAGGAGCTGGATCCGCGACCTCACGTACGCGCCCCGAGCCCCGACGAGCTGCAGGTCCCGGAGCGCGGCCTTCTTCTCTTCGTACGCCCCGCGCAGGGCCGGGTCCGCGTCGGGCTGACCGAGGCGTGACTCCAGGTCGAGCAACTCCCTCTCCAACTCCCCGATCCTGGATTTCCGCCTCTTCGTCGACCCCCTCGCGTACTCCTGACAGAAGACGCGGACGTGAGCCTTGCCCACGTCCCACCATAGCCTCAGGGAGGGGAAGCTTCCCCGCTTCCTTCTCCAGCCGGCCCAGAAACGACGAAACGAGTCCCGGAACCGCTCGTCCTCCAGCAGCAGGTTGTTAAAGTGCCAGTACGCGGAGCCGAGCCTGGCGCCGAACGGAAGGAGTTCCGCCCACACCAGGTGATGGTCCATGCACGACACCTGCCGCGTGGAGGCCTTCGGAAAACAGGAGGCGTACGCCCGCGAAACGTACAGGCGGTCGATTCTGGACGCTCCGACCCCAGGCCTCACGAAGGTGAAGGCGATGGAGTCAGGATGGAGATTCCGCCAGACGTCCACCAGGTCGAAGGACTTGACCAAGTCCCCCAACCTCTTCCCCGACGCGCAGCCAGTGCGGGCACCGCCGTGGTCCCTGCCCTCGAGGACGCAGTTAAAATCTCCCCCGAGGACGACGCACTGGTTCTCGTCGATGGAAGCGAGATGAGCGGACACTTCTTCGAAGAAGCTCGCTTGCCTCGGCCCGGCCAGGGGAGCGTATACGTTCACCAAGTGAAGCACCGCGCCCCCCAGCCGAACCGTCAGGTGAAGCAAACGGCCTGGCACCGGCTCCCTGACCCCCAAGATCTCCGGCTGAAAATGCGGGGCCAACAGGATAGCCACCCCGCCAGATCTGCGGGTGAGGTGACTCATGTAGACCCCCCCTCGCCACTCCAGGAGCCAGGTGGCTTCGTCTCCCGGGGTAGTGTGGGTTTCTTGCAGGAAGCACACCGCATACCTCCCGTCCCGAAGGACCGAGAGGGTCTGGAATCTGCGCTGCGACTCCCTGCTGCCGTTGATGTTGAGGCTGGCTATAGTTGTCTCCATGTCGGAAGCGTTGTGCAACCACCACCAGTACAATTAACAAACCTATCTACATATTTACAGGGAGGACGAGGGAGGGGCACTGAAGTCCCTCGCCCTCACCAGGAGTGCTCCCAGGAAGTTCCTGACTCGCTTTCGCTCGTTAATGTCGAGCCCAGGCGCCTGGCGGGCAGCGAGGGCCGACCAGTAAACTTTCTCAAAAGAGCTCCAGCGGTCGAGCGCCAGTTGGGCTCTATCCCGGCGACTCCGAGTTTCCTCGACAAATTCCCGGAGTTCCTCGAGGGGGATGAGGGAGAGATCGGTGGGGGGCACCCGGGACTCAAAAAAGTCACTGCAGACGGAGTCCGCGTCGTCCCCGGTGTCCGCCACCGATCCCGAACCCTCCTCCGGGAGGTCGCCCTCGGTCACCGACCCCTCCCCCACCGAGAGAATGGGGGCTGGTCCGGCGCCGCCAACCGGCCTCAAACCCCCGGCGACCCCACCCCCAGGGTCACCGGCGGTACCTTCCTCGACGCACCCCTTCCCGGAACGCCCCGAGTTCGGGTCGTCGGGCGGCAGAGGCTCGGGGCCCCGCTCCTCTCCCGACACCGGGACGCCTGGCTCCTCGGGGAAAAGGTCATCCCCCAGGAAAAGGTCATCCCCCAGGGCCAAGGCCCCCGGAAAAACAGTCTGGGAGGGAGGAGCGAGGATAACACCCTCCTCCCCTCCACCGCTCGACGACCCAGCAGAGGGTCCTCCGTCGTCGCCCGCACCACGGCCCTCGTGGTCATCGAGGTCCTCCCCAGGGGCCGGAGGAGTCAAGGCAGCAGGAGGCCCTGCTGTAGCCCCCAGGGGTTTGGGCGAGTCGGGCCGCGGTGCGGGACAGTCGAGGGGCACCGTTGGCTCGTCCCCCGGAGAGGGGCAGCGCCGCCGGCGCGCTGCAGGAGAGTCCCTCCCCTCCAAGGGCCGGTGCCTCTTCCCCAGAGAGACCGGGGGGGATTTCTGGGCCTTCCCCTCCCCGCCCGCCTCGGTGGTCATGGGGCCCGGGGTCCCTCCCCCCAGCCTTTCCCGGAATACGAATGGCTGGGGGAAGACAGGGGGCGTGGCCAGGGTGGGGAGGGCCAGCCGTGTCACTTCCTTCCCCACCCCCGGTTTATCAGGTGAGGGTGGGCGGGGCAGGGGCCTAGTTCCCTCTCCGGGGCCCGGAGACACGGCCGTTGCAGGAGGCGGAACAGCGGTGGCCTCCCCCAGGTTAGTGCCAGGGCGTGGCTGGGTTGGGCAGGGCTCGGGCTCGGGGGCCCCCGGGCCAGGTGTTAAAGCCCGAGGGGTTTCTCCATCGGGGTGGGGAGTGGGTGTAGTGTCATTGGGGTCAGGGTCAGGTACAGGTTCGGGGGTTTGAGGGTCAGGGGTCCCGCGCCGGGGCGACGCTGGCACGGCCGCAGGGGCATTGTCGTGCCGGGGCGGGGTAGGTCGTGGGCTAGGTTCCGGGGAAGGGGATAGGGTGGTCTCCCCATGGGCGGGCTTGACGCGTCGCGTCTTTCTCTGCGCCTTCTGGCCTGCCGGACGCTCACCCCCCTCCCTGCCAGAGGCTGGAGCATTGGGAGCCTCTGGCTTAGCCTCCGGTGCCGGGGCCTGTGGTGTTGACTTCGGGGGAGGGGGAGTGGGTGCGGCGGCACCACCATCAGCCGTTGGTGTGGGCTGGGCGGCTTTCTGGGCGGGGCAGTTTTTTCGTATGTGCCCTACCTCGCGGCACAGGTGGCACCGCACGCCGTCCGCCGTCCAGAAGGCGCGATAGGCCGCGCCCTCATGGAGGACAGTAAATGAGCCCTCGGTGACCTCCTCCCGGGCCAGGCAAATGAACACCTGGCGCCGGAAGGAGTAAACGTGTCGGAGGGCAGGGTCCTTCAGACCGAGCAGGAGCGGCTGGACACCCGACCGGATCTCCCCCAGGGTGTTGAGGTGGGGGAGGAGGAGCTCGCTGGCAATGAAGGGCGGGACGTTAGAGATCACGACCCTCTGGGCCGTAACCTCCAGAGGGTCGACGGGCAAATGTGTCCCGCCCACAGCGAGCCCCCTCTCCACGGCCAGGTGGACCGCCTGCTCGGTCCTCAGGAAAAATACGGCCTTCCCGTACATGCGGGCCGCAGCGACGATGGCCAGTGGGCCGACCACACTAGCCATGGCCTTGCTGCAGGCCTCGATGGTCATGTTGGGGTGGGGATAGGCCTTGACCCCCAGGCGTTTGGTCAGGTGCCTGAAGGGGGTCGACGTCGCAGCCGGGGTTGGGACAGCCGAGCCCAAGGCAGCGGCTACCCCGGCGTAGGTGCGGCTGGGCCCGGCGACTTTGGGGCTCGCCATATTCTGCCGCTTTGTACTTCGGCCCCAGGCAGCGGTGGAGGTGGGCCCCTGGTAGCAGCAGTGGTGGAGGGGCCCGAGGCGAGTCGCCAGAGGCAAGTCCCAGGCAGCGACAGCGGTGGCAGAAGCGGACCTCGGGCGAGTCCAAGGTAAGCCCTCGGTCGCAGTGGTGGGGGCAGACCTGTTGGGGAGAGTCCCCGAGGCAAGTCCCAGGCAGCCCCAAGGTCGAGTCCCAGGCAGTAGTGGTGGAGATGGGCCCAAGGCGAGTCCCAGGCAGCAGCGGTGGAGGCAGGCCTCTGGCGAGTCCTGGGAAGTCCCCTCGGTTGCAGTGGTGGGGGCAGACCTGTTGGGGAGGGTCCCCAAGGCAAGTCCCAGGCAGCCCCAAGCCGAGTCCCAGGCAGCAGTTGCGGAGGCGGGCCTCAGACCACAGCAGCAGCGGTGGAGGTCCCGGGAGGGGCCCCAAGGCAAGTCCCAGGCTGTATTGGAGGCAGGCCCCAAGCAGCAACAGCCGAGACAGGTCCGGGCAGAGCCCCAGAGACCTGCAGTGGCGAGGCCTAGGCCGCAGCTCCGAGACCAGGAGCCAGACCAAAAAGGCTCCCACCTCCTGCCTCTCTTCTTCTTCTTCTTCTTCTTTTCTTTCTTTTTTTTCTTCCTTCCTTCGGCGATAGCGGAGGAGAGTCCCAGCACACAGACAGTTACTCACTCCCGCCGGCGCGCTGCAGGAGAGTCCCTCCCCTCCGAGGGCCGGTGCCTCTTCCCCAGAGAGACCGGGGGGGATTTATGGGCCTTCCCCTCCCCGCCCGCCTCGGTGGTCACGGGGCCCGGGGTCCCTCCCCCCAGCCTTTCCAGGAATACGAACGGCTGGGGGAAGACAGGGGGCGTGGCCAAGGTGGGGAGGGCCAGCCGTGTCACTTCCTGCCCCGCCCTGGGTTTATCAGGTGAGGGCGGGCGGGGCAGGGGCCCGGTTCCCTCTCCGGGGCCCGGAGACACGGTCGCTGTAGGAGGCGGACCAGCGGTGTCCTCCCCCAGGTTAGTGCCAGGGCGTGGCTGGGTTGGGCAGGGCTCGGGCTCAGGCTCAGGGGCCCCCGGGCCAGGTGTTAAAGCCCGAGGGGTTTCTCCATCGGGGTGGGGAGTGGGTGTAGTGTCAGTGGGGTCAGGGTCAGGTACAGGTTCGGGGGTTTGAGGGTCAGGGGTCCCGCGCCGGGGCGACGCTGGCACGGCCGCAGGGGCATTGTCGTGCCGGGGCGGGGTAGGTCGTGGGCTGGGTGTCGGGGAAGGGGATAGGGTGGTCTCCCCGTGGGCAGGCTTAACGCGCCACGTCTTCTTCTGCGCCTTCTGACCGGCCGGACGCTCACCCCCCTCCCTGCCAGAGGCTGGAGCATTGGAAGCCTCTGGCTTCGGTGCCGGGGCTGGAGTTGTTGACTTCGGGGGAGGGGGAGTGTGTGCGGCGGCACCACCATCAGCCGTTGGTGTGGGCTGGGCGGCTTTCTGGGTGGGGCAGTTTTTTCTAATGTGCCCCACCTCGCGGCACAGGTGGCACCGCACGCCGTCCGCCGTCCAGAAGGCGCGGTAGGCCACGCCCTCGTGGAGGACAGTAATGAGCCCTCGGTGACGTCCGCCCGGGCCAGGCAAATAAATACCTGGCGCCGGAAGGAGTAAATGTGTCTGAGGGCAAGGTCCTTCAGACCGAGCAGGAGCGGCTGGACCCCTGACCGGATTTCCCCCAGGGTGGTGAGGTGGGGGAGAAGGAGCTCGCTGGCAATGAAGGGCGGGAAGTTAGAGATCACGACCCTGTGGGCCGTAACCTCCAGAGGGTCGTCGGGCAAATGTGTCCCGCCCACAGCGAGCCCCCTCTCCACGGCCAGGTGGACCGCCTGCTCGGTCTTCAGGAAAAATACGGCCTTCCCGTACATGCGGGCCGCAGCGACGATGGCCAGTGGGCCGACCACACTAGCCATGGCCTTGCTGCAGGCCTCGATGGTCATGTTGGGATGGGGATAGGCCTTGACCCCCAGGCGTTTGGTGAGGTGCCTGAAGGGGGTCGACGTCGCAGCCGGGGTTGGGACAGCCGAGCCCAAGGCAGCGGCTACCCCGGCGTAGGTGCGGCTGGGCCCCGCGACCTTCGGGCTCGCCATACTCTGCTGCCGAATGTTACGCCCCAGGCAGCAGCAGCGACGGTGGAGACAGGCCTCGGACAACAGCAGCGGTGGAGGCAGGCCTCAGGCGATTCTGTGGTAGGCCTTCGGTCGCAGTGTGGGGGCAGACCTGTTGGGGAGAGTCCCCAAGGCAAGTCCCAGGCAGCCCCAAAATTGAGTCCCAGGCAGCAGCAGTGGAGGTCCTGGGAAGGGGTCCAAGGCAAGTCCCAGGCAGCGGTGGTGGAGGTGGGCCTCAGACAACAGCAGCAGTGGAGGCAGGCCTCTGGCAAGTCCTGGGCAGGCCCTTGGTCGCAGTGGTGGGGGCAGACCTGTTTGGGGAGAGTCCCCGAGGCAAGTCCCAGGCAGCCCCAAAATTGAGTCCCAGGCAGCAGCAGTGGAGGTGGGCCTCTAGTAACAGCAGCAGTGGTGGAGGTCCTGGGAGGGGCCCCAAGGCAAGTCCCAGGCAGCAGCAGTGAGGTAGGCCCCAAGCAGCAACAGCTGAGGCAAGTCTGGGCGGGGTCCCAGAGACCAGCAGTGGGAGTGCTGGTCTCTCCTTCTCCTTTCTTCCTCTCTCTGTAGGGCAGCTGGTCTCGGGATAGTCGCCTTCAAGGAGAGTCCTTACACATACACTCACAATAGGCAAACACCCGGGTGGCCAGTGACAAACACTGCCCTTCACATCCTGTTTCTATCTGTCAGCCAGGGCCCCGTGATTGACCCCAGATTAACAACACCAGTTAGGGATCCATTACTCAGTGCGATCCACCTGACCATCATTCCAATCACTAAAGTTACTATTACTTTTCCCACTCTCTCCTTCAATGCCCCCCTCTTCCCACTTTCATCAGGACAGCCCCTTGTTGAAAGTTACCCTTTCTGTGCTCCTCACTCTTTTGTCCTTACGTCAGCAGAGCAAGGCTGAAGCAGTTTGATTGACAGAGTGAAGGTGAATTCCCACTCATTGTTAAAAAGCACCTCCCCCTTTTAAGAACTCGAAGATGGTTGTGATGCCCATATTTTAGAGGAGGTGGTGCTGGATGATCTTGAAACACATAAACGTGGATGAATCCCCAGGATCTGATCAGGTGTACCCGAGAACTCTGCGGGAAACAAAGGACATCCTGCTGGACCTCTTGCTGAGATATTTGTATCATCGATAGTCACAGGTGAGATGCTGGAAGACTGGAGGTTGGCTAACGTGGTGCCACTATTGAAGAAAGGTGGTAAGGACAAGCCAGGGAACTATAGACCGGTGAGCCTGACCTCGGTGGTGGGCAAGTTGTTGGAGGGAATCCTGAGGGACAGGATGTACATGTATTTGGAAAGGCAAGGACTGATTCGGGATAGTCAACATGGCTTTGTGCGTGGGAAATCATGTCTCACAAATTTGATTGAGATTTTCGAAGAAGTATCAAAGAGGATTGATGAGACAGAATGGTGGACGTGATCTATATGGACTTCAGTAAGGCGTTCGACAAGGTTCCCCCTGGGAGACTGGTTATCAAGGTTAAATCTCATGGAATACAGGGAGAACAGCCATTTGGATACAGAACTGGCCTAAATGGTAGAAGACAGAGGGTGGTGGTGGAGGGTTGTTTTTCAGACTGGAGGCCTGTGACCAGTGAAGTGCCACAAGGATTGGTGCTGGGCCCTCTACTTTTTGTCATTTACATAAATGATTTGGATGTGAGCATAAGAGGTACAGTTAGTAAGTTTGCAGATGACACCAAAATTGGAGTGTAGTGGACAGCGAAGAGGGTTACCTCA
Organism: Chiloscyllium plagiosum; assembly: GCF_037043375.1. Lineage (NCBI taxonomy): Eukaryota > Metazoa > Chordata > Chondrichthyes > Orectolobiformes > Hemiscylliidae > Chiloscyllium > Chiloscyllium plagiosum. The sequence goes on from NW_028270154.1 coordinate 10,718,889, forward strand.
GATTACAACAGGATCTGGACCAGATGGGCCAATGGGCTGAGAAGTGGCAGATGGAGTTTAATTCAGATAAATGCGAGGTGCTGCATTTTGGGAAAGCAAATCAGAGCTGGACTGATACACTTAACGGTACGGTCCTACGAAGTGTTGCTGAACAAAGAGACCTTGGAGTGCAGGTTCATAGCTTCTTGAAAGTGGAGTCACAGGTAGATAGGATAGTGAAGAAGGTGTTTGGTATGTTTTCCTTTATTGGTCAGAGTATTGAGCACAGGAGTTGGGAGGTCATGTTGCGACTGTACAGGACATTGGTTAGGCCACTGTTGGAATATTGCGTGCAATTCTGGTCTCCTTCCTATCGGAAAGATGTGAAACTTGAAAGGGTTCAGAAAAGATTTACAAGGATGTTGCCGGGTTGGAGTATTTGAGCTACAGGGAGAGGCTGAACAGGCTGGGGCTGTTTTCCCTGGAGCGTCAGAGGCTGAGGGGTGACCTTGTAAAGGTTTATAAAATTATGAGGAGCATGGATAGGATAAATAGACAAGGTCTTTTCCCTGGGGTGGGGGAGTCCAGAACTAGAGGGCATAGGTTTAGAGTGAGAGGGGAAAGATATAAAAGGGAGCTAAGGGACAACGTTTTCGCGCAGAAGGTGGTGCGTGTATGGAATGAGCTGCCAGAGGAAGTGGTGGTGGCTGGTACAATTACAACATTTGAAAGGCATCTGGGTGGGTATATGAATAGGAAGGGTTTATAGGGATATGGGCCAAGTGCGAGCAAATGGGATTAGATTAGGTTAGGATATCTAGTTGGTATGGATGAGCTGGATGGAAGGGTCTGTTTTCATGGTGTACATCTCGATGACTCTATGATATCTCACACTGTAGAAGCAAAGACTCAGCTTTAAAATTCCTATGCCATCTTATACATTCACAGAATGTGAGCATCAGTTGAGTAATTAGCATGTTTTTCTTTTTTTTCTCAGGGTGTGGCCATTCCTGGTGAGGTAGATATGGATTGCTTATCCCTAATTGTCCCTTTGAGAAGATGACGATGAACTGCCTTCTTGAACCTGCTGCAGTTCATGTTGGACAGAGACACCCACAGTGCTAATCGGGAGGAAGTTACAGGATTTTGACCCAACAACAGTGAAGGAACAGCAACATATTTCTGAGACATTCTGGTGAGTGGCTTCGAGGGGGATTTGCAGTCAGTGGTGTTACTATGTATTTTCTATCTTTATCCTTCTAGGTGGACGAGATTGTGGATTTGGAATGTGCTATCTAAGGATCTTTGGCGAATTTCTGCTGTGCATTTCATACATAGTACACACGGCTGCTACGGTGGTGGAGGGAATGGATGTTGAAGGTGGTGGAGGGGGTGTCAATCAAGCAGCTGCTTTGCTCTGGATAATGCTGAGCTTTTTGAGTGTTGTCAGAGCTGCACACATCCAGACAATTGAGAAGCATTCCATCACATTCCAAACTTGTCTTGTGGACAGGCTTTGGGGAGTCAGGGGATGAGCTGCTTACCTCAATATCCCTGTCCTCTGACATGCTCTTGTAGCCATCGTGTTTATGTGGCTGTTCCCATTCTGTTTCTCATCAATGGTAACCCCCGCCCCCAGGATGTTGATGGTGGGGGATTCAGTGATGGCAATGTCATTGAACGTCTCCCTTGTTTGGAATGGTCATTGTCTTGTGGGGCTAGAGAGCTGGAGTCTCTAACCTTCTGACGATATGGGTGTGAATTCCACCATAGCATTGAATTTAAAAGCTGGTGACCATGCAGCTATTGTCGTTTGCTGTAAAAATCCATCTCTTTGACGAATGGTCTTTCAGGAAGAAAGCTGGTATCCTCATTTGGGCTGGTCTCCAGGTGACTCTAAACCCCCTGGAATATGGTTGATTCTTAACCCCACCCCCACCCCCAAAATGGCCAATCAGTTCCAGGGCGATGGGGATGGACCATAAGAGTTGACCCAGCCAGGGATTCCCACATCCCATGAATGAATAAAAAAACTTCATAGATGTGAGTGAGTGCTTACTTGTAATGTCATGGAGAGAAAACCCAAAGAAAACTGCTATATTTTCATGTTTACATTTCGTTTCTTTGTAAAATGGTACATGGTGCTGGGCCCATGAAGTGACTCATGCTTATAATATGAGCATATTTTCCGAAGCTTCTGAAACCCCTGCCTTGTAGAGATATTCAGGCTAAAGCTAATACAAAGGATGTGGAGCTGATCTATCTTAAGGGGAAGCAATGGCCTAGTGGTATGATTGCTAGATTATTAATTCAGAACCCAGGTAATGCTCTGGGGACACAGGTTCAAATCCTGCTGTGGCCTATGATGGAATCTGAATTCAATGAAAATCTGCGTTTGAGAATCTAATGGTGACCATGAAATTATTGGAGAGAAGCCCATCTGATTCACTATTGCCCCTTAGGGAAGAAAACTGCCATCTGTACTTGGTCTGGCCTACATATGACTCCAGGGCCGTTGCAATGTGATTGGCTCTTAACCGCCCTCTGGGCAACTCGGGATAGGCCATAAATGCCAGCCAGGCTTGAGACACTCTCATCCTGTGAAAGAATAAAAAAAACTGCCTCAAGCCAAGTGACTCATCACTGCCCATTGTTGTGAAATGACATTAATACATTTATAGTTATCGCATCACTTCCATTGTAATCTCTGGTGCGTCCCAGTCAGGCCTCTGAGATGGGTTATTGGCATCTGAAACGTCGGCCTTTGCCACAGAACTGAGATCAGAGCTGTTCGAATCTCTGAAGTGTACAATTCTGGGATTCTAGGTCAGTCAGCCCTCAGAGGGGGGTCAAGGCTGCAGACTCATTTGGCAGCCTGCCCCAAACACATCATCTCTCTCTTTGAGTTGCCGACTGGAAAGAAGCCATTACTTTGCTTTCAAGAAGGAACACGATTGGGCCCAGCTCACCAAGAAAACCCTCCAGGCGTTAGGTGGCTAGGCTTTGACGGTGGAGGAGGCCCAGGACCTGCGTGTCCTTGGTGGAGTGGGAGGGGGAGTTGAAATGGTCGGCCATAGGGTGATGGGGTTGTTTCGTGCGTGTGTCCCAGAGATGTTCTCTGCGAAGTTGTAGCCCTTGTGAGCAGATTTTTAATGTTTCTGGTTTTATCAGGACTTCTAATTGATAATCTCTCTCCTTTGCTGTCCTGTCTTCCTTTATTCCCTGAAAGCATGTGTGTGTAGAGTCAAACGTGTGGTGCTGGAAAAGCACAGCCGTTCAGGCAGCATCTGAGGAGCAGGAGAATCGCCGTTTTGAGCATAAACTCTACAACACGAATGAGACTTGTGACCCAAGGGGGCTGCGATCTAAATGGGAGGGGAGTGGGGCTGGGGGGAAGGTAGCTAAGAATGCGATGGGTAGATGAAGGTGGGGGGTGATGGTGATAGGTTGGAGTGGATAGGTGGGAAGGACGATGGACAGGTAGGACAGTTCAAGAGGGCAGTGCTGAGTTGGAAGGTTGGATCTGGGATAAGATGGGGGGAGAGGAAAATGAGGAAACTGGTGAAATCCACATTGATCCCATGTGGTTGGAGGGTCCCAAAGCTGGAGATGAGCTGTTCCTCCTCCAGGCGTTGGGTGGCTAGGTTTAGGTGGTGGAGGAGGCCCAGAATCTGCATGTCCTTGGCAGAGTGGGAGGGGGCGGTGAAGTGTTCGGCCACAGGGTTGGTGTGTGTGTGTGTGTGTGTGTGTGTGTGTGTGTCCCAGAGATGTTCTCTGAAACATTCCCCAAGCTCCCAGCGTGTGTATGTAGTTCAAGTAGCAAAGCAACCTCCCCCCACCCCCGCAATGTTTTGAATATTGTGTACACGATCTTCGATTCCATCCTTTAGTTTCAATTTTTTGTAGGTTTATTTCAAAATCCTTGAGCACACCTTTGAGGAAATATCCTTCAGTCTCCCTTTGTAAGGTACAGGGATAAAAACAGAAGGGGTATATCAAACAAACTGTTGGTATCTCAGATTTAGGAGGGAAAACAATCATAACTTAAACATGTATATTAGGCATTTAATTGGAAATCACCGTAACTTGGAAAGATATTTTTATTTTATGACAAACACAGAGAATGCTAAAGAAACTCAGCAGGTCTGACAGCATCTGTGGAGAAAGAAACAGAGTTAATGTTTTGAGTCCAATATGACTCTTCCTCAGCACCAAAGGGTGTTGGGAAATGTTTGTTTTATACTTTTGACAGAGGCAGAGGAGTGCAACAGACAAAGGAGTTCCAAAGAGCTACATCAGACTGGAAACATTAACTCTGAATCTTTCTCCACAGATCCTACCAGGCTGCTGAGTTTCTCCAATTATTACTGTTTTATTTCAGATTTCCAGAGTTCACAGCGCTTTCGTTCTCTAAATCGTGTTCAGTTTAGTGACAAGAAAGTGAGTGAGGTCAGCAGCTAGGGATACTGTGGTGAGTAACTCACCTCCTGACTCTCCAAAGCCTGTCCACCATCTGCAACGCACAAGTCAGGACTGTGTGGGAATACTCCCTACTTGCCCTGGATGGATGCAGCTCCAACAGCACTCAAGAAGCTTGATACAATCTGGGACAAAGCAGCCCACTTGATTGGCATCGCATCCATAAACATCCACTCCCTCCACCACCAACACAGTAGCAGCAATGTTACTATCTACAAGATGTGGTGCGGAAATTCACCAAAGATCTTTAGACAACTCCTTCCAAACCTCTGACCACTTCCATCTAGAAGGAAAAGGGCAGCAGATACATGGGAACACCACCCCCTGCAAGTTCCCCTTCAAGCCGCTCCACCACCCTGACTTGGAAAATATATCACTGTTCCTTCAATGTTGCTGGGTAAAATCTTGTACCTTCCTCCCTAATGCCATTGTAGGTCTACATACAGCATAAAGTCATAGAGGTCTACAGCACAGGAAGTCTATGTTGGTCAAAAACAGCCACTTAGCTGTGTTCATCCCATTTCCCCAAATCAGCCCAAAACCTTGTATACCTCACCATTGCAAGTGTTCATCTAAATATTTCTTCAAGGGTTTCTGCCTCTCCCACCCTTCCAGGCAGGTACACACTTCCCTATGGATGAAAAAACAATTTCTCACATCCCCTCAAAACCTCATGCCCCTTACTCTCAATCAATGCTCCCTGTCATTAATTCCTCCTTCCTGTTTCCCCTATCTATATCCCTCATAATTTTCTCCATCTCAGTCATGTCCCCTCTTCGTCTCCTCTGCTCCAAGGCAAACAACCCCAATTTGTCCAACCTCTCTTCATAACTTGGGCATGTTGCTGTTGGACCTGGGTGGACAAAGTTAAAAATCTCACAACACCAGGTTATAGTCCAACAGGTAGCACGGTGGCACAGTGGTTAGCACTGTTGCCTCACAGCGCCAGAGATCCGGGTTCAATTCCCGCCTCAGGCGACTGACTGTGTGGAGTTTGCACGTTCTCCCCGTGTCTGCGTGGGTTTCCTCCGGGTGCTCCGGTTTCCTCCCACAGTCCAAAGATGTGCAGGGTCAGGTGAATTGGCCATGCTAAATTACCCGTAGTGTTAGGTAAGGGGTAAATGTAGGGGTATGGGTGGGCTCGCTTCGGCGGGTCGATGTGGACTTGTTGGGCCGAAGGGCCTGTTTCCACACTGTAATGTAATCTAGGTTTAATTGGAAGTACTAGCTTTCGGAGCACTGGTCCCCCACCTGATGAAAGAGCAGCGCTCCGAAAGCTAGTGCTTCCAATAAACGTGTTGGACGATAATCTGGTGTTGAAATTTTTAACTCTTCATATCTGAAACTCTGCAGCCGTGGCAACAACATACTGGTAAATCTCCTCTGAACCCTCTCCAGTGCTATCACACCCCTCCTGTAGTGTGGATTCCAGAACTGCACACAATCGTCTCGCTGTGCATGGACTGCAGCGGTTCAAGAAGGCAGCACGCCAGGCTAATAAATGCTCGCCCAGTCAGTGACACCCACATCCTAGCAATGAATTAAAAACTAATGTGAAGCTTGTTGATAAAAATACGCATTTTCCTGTCATTTCGATTCACAGCGAGGTAAATATCTAATACCTTTCCAAAATCATCTCAGGGAATCTGAGAGAGAGAAAAAACTTGAAATGAGACCCATCATGTATGTTAAAATTCTCAGTCCACGCTGTCAACCTCAGCCAGAATTCTAACACAAACAGAGGCAGCCTGCCCCCTCCCAGCGAGTAGACAAAGTGTTCCATGATGTGCTTATTATTGGCCTCAGCTCAACTGGTGAGTAATGAGGCCACGTGTTCGACTGATTTACCTCACGCTGTCCCCTTGCCAATTCCACAAATAAAATGTAAAACAAATGAATAACAAGACGGCCAAATCGCTTACTTCATACAGCGTGTTGACAGTACATAAATATGAGAATTTAATAAATTCACATGGCAGCATATGATCTAAGGACTTCAATACAAATCAGAATGTAGTAGATTTTTCAGGAACAGGGGATTGAGTTGGATAGACAGCCATATTGAATGGTGAAGCAGGCTTGAAGGGCTGAATGGCCTCCTGCTGTTCCTATTTCTATGTTTCTATTGTTTGAATTAAGCAGACTCGCATTTTGCAATGTTTTGTGATTATTTGTAATGATTGTGCAATGACATTCATGGTTGTCCGTTCTTTTTATTATTTATGGTTTATTTGAATTCTTTTCTGAGCATATCTTGGTAAACAATTTCTTTGCCTTTGGGGAATAGTGAGGGAAGGATTTCTGGGTAAATTATTAACATATTGAATGCTGGTTATAAACTTCATGCCTGAACCGGAGTTCTGCCCATGAGCATTATTACCAAGTGCCAATCATTGTTTTAATTCTCTCAAGGGACATGACCATCATTGGTTAGCCAGCATCTATTACCCATCCCATGCTGAGTTCCCATGATCTGCTGCCCTTATCCATCTAGATGGAAGTGGACGTGGGTTTGGAAGGTGCTGTCTAAAGACTTTTCTGCGGTGCATCTTGGAGATAGCACACACTGTTGCACTGAGTGTCATTGGTGGTGGGAGTGGATGTTTGTGGATGTGGTGCCATTCAAACTGCTTTGTCCTGGATGGTGTCAAGCTTCTTGAGTGTTGTTGGATCTGCACCCATCCAGGCAAATGGGGAGTATTCCATCACATTCCTGACTTGTGCCTTGTCGATGGTGGACAGGCTTTTGGGAGTTGGGAGGTGAGATACTCGCTGCTGTACTCCTAACCTCTGATTTGCTCTTGTAGCCATTGTGTTTATGTGGTGAGTCCAGCTGAGTTTCTGGTCAATGGCAACCTCCAGGATGTTGATAGTGGGGGATTCAGTGATGGTAATGTCATTGAATGTCAAGGAGTGGTGGTTAAGTCAGAGATGGTCATCACCTGGCATTTGTGTGATGCCAATATTACTGGCCACTCTTCAGCTCAAACCTGGATATTGTCCAGATTGTTGTACTTGGACCTGGATTGCTTCAGTATCTGAGGAGTTGGGAATGGTGCTGAACAATCAGCATTGACCATCACCACTTCTGACCTTAAGATGGAGGACATTGCTGAAGCAGCTGGAGATGGTTAGGCCTAGGACACTACCCTGAGGAATTCCTGCAGAGATGTCCTGGAGCTGAGATGATTGTCCTCCAGCAACCACAACCATCTTCCTACATGCCAGGTATGAGGAGAGGAGAGTGGCCCCCGATACTCTTGGATCCCTGATTTTCTAGGAATCCTTGATACAGCCTTGATATCAAGGGCTGTCACTCTCACCTCATCTCTGTGGGGTGATGTTACAGAGGTTTATAAAATCATGGATAGTGTGAATAGTCAAGGTCTTTTCCCCAGATTGGGAAAGTCCAGAACTAGCGGGTATAGGATTAAGGTTCGAGGGGAAAGATTTAAAAGGAATTTTAAAGGAATCTAAGGAGCAACTTTTTCACACAGAGGGTGGTGCATGTATGGAATGAGCTGCCAGAGGAAATGGTGGAGGTTGGTACAGTTAGAACATTTAAAAGGGATCTGAATGGGTTACTGAATAGGAAGGATTTAGAGGGATACGGGCCAACTGCTGGCAAATGGGAGTGGATTGGTTTGGGATGGCTGGTTGGCATGGACGAGTTGGACAGAAGGGTCCGTTTTTGTGCTGTACATCTCTATCACTCAAGGTCACTTCAAAAGGAAGTGAAGTCCTCCCACTGGGTGTCGGGTTTTGGGGTAGGACAAGAATTCCAGCGTGCTATTGAACTGTGGAGTGCATCACAGCTGACCCATTTTTTTTTTGTCCCTCACCTTACATCCGCAAAGGAGCAGGAGTCAGATGACAACAGTCAGATCTGAAAAGCCAGGCTGCTTTCACCTCTCTCTCCTGAACCAAACAAGGCCAGTTGTGAAGCAAAGTAATATATTTGAAACAATAACTCTGTTTTCTCTCTGCACAGATGCCCCCAGACCTGCCAGGTTTATTTGGTTCAGGTTGAGGTTTTGGTTACAAGTGCAGCCAGCTCGGTTTAGTCCTCATGGATTTAGAACAAAGGTCTCTCAGTCTCTGTCAGACAGCTTCAGACAGAACAGATTTGTGGAATCAATCCAACAATTTGACTTTGTGTGCAGACACAGTGAAAGGGTTAATCAGTCTGTTCACAAGGAAAGCTATCAAATCAGCAAGAATTTAATTTCACATTGACTGGATAAGAAATGCTTCTTACATCTCTAAGATAAAATCCAGATTAATGTCATAGTCAGAGAGATGTACAGCACGGAAACAGACCCTTCGGTCCAACAAGTCGATGCCGACCTGATATCCCAACCCAATCTAGTCCCAGTTGTCAACATTTGGCCCATCTCCCTCCAAATCCTTCCTATTCATATACCCACCCACATGCCTTTTAAATGTTGTAATTGTACCAGCCTCCTCTGGCAACTCATTCCATACACGCACCACCCTCTGTGTGAAAATGTTGCCCCTTAAGTCCCTTTTAAATCTTTCCCCTCCCACCCTAAACCTATGCCCTCTAGTTCTGGACTCCCCTACCCCAGGGAAATGTCCTTGTCTATTTATCTTATCCATTCCCTTCATAACTTTATAAACTTCTATAAGGTCACCCCTCAAGGTCTGACACTCCAGGGAGAACAGCCTTCAGGGCTGGAATCTAATCTTAGTGACAACTCTGGTGCACAAGAAGAGAAATTGCTGGAGAAACTCAACAGGGGTCTGTGGAGAGAGAGAAGAGTTAATGCTTTGAGTCCAGTGACCGTTCTTCAGGGCTGATTGGAAATGGTGGTATCAATGCTGAAGAGAGTGAGAAGGATACACGGCGTGTTTTCTCTTTGCTCTGGTTTGTGAAGGGTCTGCATCTACAAGCACAAGCAGACTTCCCTTGTGAAGTGATGTACTGTGTGTTTGAGAACAGGAGCAAACAGTTCTCTGACCACCCTGAGCTGAAACAGCCTCTTAACATGTTAAGCTGCAAAGAGCTATTTATTGCTCAGTGCCAGCTAGTTAACTGTGTTAGCTAACTGTCAGGGCTATTTGGTGCTGATTATATTCGAAAAGGAGGGGGAGTTGAGGGCGCTAAAGGAATTCAGGCAGAATTTTCTCTCCTGATCTCCTGCTTGGAGGCCTCTCCAGCCCATTTGACTGAAAGATGTGTTTGTGTTAGTGTGAATGTGAGGGTGTGTTTCTGGCTGTGGGTGTGTTGATACGTTTGCTTGTCCGTGCAAGTGGTTGCGTGAGGGAGAATAAATGCAACGTGTGTGTTTGATTAAGTGGGAGCATTGGAGACTGAGTGTAAATGTGTGTACGGGAGAGAGAGAGAGAGAGAGAGAGAGAAAAAAAATGTGTTTGTCAGGGTGTTTGAGAAAGACGGTGGGAGTGTACGATTGAACAAGTGCATGCGTACATCGGTAAATGTGAAAGTGAGAGTGTGGATGTGCATTTCTGTGTTATTATCCATGGCATTTTTCCCTATCCCTGAAATTGAACTTGGAATTTACATTTCAAACATCCCTTCCTGGTCTGTGAAGTTCTCCAGGCCATCCTAGGTTGTGAAAGGTGCAAATATTTCTCCTTCCTAATTCTTTCCCAACAGCCCTCACCACTGAATCCAGAACCTCCAAATACCCCACTGCCTGCTAATCATCCCGTGACTGAAATCAGACATCCTTGAGCTGCTGGAGTGTTGCCTCCTATACTGGAGCAGTTAAGGGTGAACCACATTGCTGTGGGTGTGGAGTCACATGTAGACTAGACCGGGTAAGGTCAGCAGATTTCCTTCCTTAAAGGCCATGAGTCAACCAGATGGGATTTTACAACAATGATGATCACCATCATTGCTTCCACTTGTAGTGTTTGTGAATTTAAATTCTATCAGCTGCTGCAGTGAGATTCGAACTCATGCCCCTATAGTATTAGCTTGAGTCTCTGGTTTGCCATTTCCAATGTGATTAGATTCAGATTAGATTAGATTCCCTACAGTGTGGAAGCAGGCCCTGTGGCCCAACAAATCCACACCGACCCTCTGAAGAGTAACTCACCCAGACCCATTTCTCTCTGACTAATGCACCTAACAATTTCCCATGGCCAATGCACCTGATCTGCACATCTTTGGACTGTGGGAGGAAACCGGAGCACCCGGAGGAAACCCACACGGGGAGAATGTGCAAACTCCACACAGCCAGTTACCCGAGGCTGGAACCGAACCTGGGTCCCTGGCACTGTGAGGCTGCAGTGCTAACCACTGAGCCACCGTGCCACCCTGTATGCTACAGAGTTACCCAGACTACTCATTTTATGTCTCCTTACTTATTAGAAGTTGTTTCTCCTCAACATTCAGAAACCATTGACATTTTTCTCAAGCACTGACTTGTCTGAGGTAGTATTGTGCAAAACAGTTTTCCCTAAGCCCTGAGGCAACAATCTTTGTGAGAACATGTGATCAGGCAATGAAACATTCCGGACAAGTGGTACAGAGGCCACCATCCAGATGTGGAAATATCTCACTGTTCCCTTCACTGTCGCTGGGTCAAAATCCAGGAACTCCCTCCCTGAGCTCACATGCAGCAGTTCAAGAAGGCAGCTCACCACCTCCTCCTCAAAGAGCAATTAGGGATGGGCAGCAAACCCCCGGCCCAGCCAGTGACACCCAGAACCTGGGAAAGAATTGGAAAGGAGAAGTATTTGTACCTTGCTCAACCTGGGATGCCCCGAAGAACTCCACAGGCATGGAAAGGATGTTTGAAATGTAAATTTCAGGTTCAATTCCTAACACATAAGAGCAGGAGTATAGGCCATTCGGCCCCTTTGAGCCAGTCCTATCATTCAGTAGGATCATGGCTGATCCGATTGTGGTGTCAACTGCGTGGTCCTCTCCGGTCTGATAACCAGTGAGGCCGTTATTTGTCAAGAATGTATCTATCTTGGTGCTGAGCCCTAGCCGGGGGCTGGGGATTTTTTGATTTGAGTTGAGCTGTATAGTGAAAAGTTTTGTTTTGCACAGGCAAGCCACACCAACCTGCATTAGGGTAATAGACCAGAGCGAGGGACACCATGTTATAGCTGCAGAGACATAGCACAACATTAAATTAAAAATTTGAGAGGTCCATTCGGAAGTTTAATAACAGTGGTGAAGAAGCTGTTCCTGAATTGTATTTTCGCGTGTTTAAGGTTTTGTATCTCCTGCCTGATGGTAGAGGGTGGAAGAGATTTTAACCTGAGTAGTGGGGGAGGTCTTTGATTATGTTGGTTGCTTTCCCGAGACAGTGAGAAATGTAGATGGAGTCAGTGGGTGGGAGGTTGGCTTGTGTCGTGGTCTAGGCCGCATTCACAACTCTCTGTAGTTTCTTCCAGTCCTGGGCAGAGCTGTTGCCATAACAATTCATGATGCATCCAGATAGAATGCTTTCTATGGTGCATCTGTAAAAATTGGTCAGTGTCTTTATGGACGTGCCGAATTTCCTTAGGCTCCTGAGGAAGGGAAGGCATTGTTGTGCTTTCTTGACCATTGCATCAACGTGGGTGGGCCAGGACAGATTGTTGGTGAGCTTTGCTCCTAGGAACTGGATGCTGTCAACCATCTCCACCTCAGCGCCATTGATGTAGACAGGGGCCTGTCATCCTCCTTGTTTCTTGAAGTCAATGACCAACTCCTTTGTTTTGCTGACATTGAGGATCATGCAGAAAGATCCAGGCTAGAGTAAAGGCTGTAAATATTGTAGATGACACCACGTCCAGTCTAGACGAAGCAAAGCCCTTTGTACACAAGTGGTTAACTGAAAAGAAACAAGTCCAGCAATTTTCTGGCCAATCTCAGTAGATATGTTTCGTCACCACCCTGGACCAAGTGTGACTCAAATCCAGGCCTCCTGGCTCAGAGGTAGGGACACTGTAAGCCCATTGTACCTGTATTCCCAGGTGGTCTCCCACCCCAAGTACAAACCAGAATCAAGCACAGAGAATGCTGGAGCAACTCAGCAGGTCAGATAGAGAGAGAAACAGAGTTAACATTTCAAGTTTGGATATGACCCTTCTTCATAATTTATGTACTAACCAGGTTTACCTTGCCCTCAGAGGAGAGGACCCTCCTGATGAAGGGCTTTTGCCCGAAATGTTGATTTTCCTGCTCGGATGCTGCCTGACCTGCTGTGCTTTTCCAGCACCACTCTGATCTAGACTCTAATCTCCAGCATCTGCAGTAACTACTTCTGTCGAGGACCCATTCTCTCCCATTCACACCTTTGCTTACACCCATTTGACATTACGTTTCACATTTGTCACCATTCTGTTCAGAATTAAGAGGCTACTAATGACCATAAATATATGGTTGATTATTCAAAAAAAAATCATCAGGTTCACTCAAACCTTTAGCAAAAGTAACTGCCATTCTTCTCTGGTCTGGCCTCCATGTGACTCCAGACCCACAGCAATGTGGTTGACTCTTAACTGCTCTCTGGGCAATTAGGGATGGGCAATAGATGCTGACCCAGTCAGTGACAGACATAACTTCTTTGTCTTCTGCACTGGGAATCTGCACTATCAGCTCCCCTAGTCGCTACACTGTCTCCGTCATTAATATTAAAAAACCATTTAACAGCTCCTTTCAGTTTTGAAGAAAGGTCACATGGACTCAAAATGTTAGCCCTATTTCTCTCTGCACAGATGCTGCCACACCTGCCGAGTTTATCCAGCACTCCCTGAGGTTGTTACTAACTAGGCCTGGATATGCTTAGCCTCCGAAATCAGACATTTTCAGACTATGACGGCCACAGTCTAGCACTGGGATAACAGCAATCCCTCAGACCCCCAGCACTGGGATAACAGCAATCCCTCAGACCCCCAGCACTGGGATAACAGCAATCCCTCAGACCCCCAGCACTGGGATTACAGCAATCCCTCAGACTCCCAGCACTGGGATTACAGCAATCCCTCAGACCCCCAGCACTGGGATTACAGCATTCCCTCAGACTCCCAGCACTGGGATAACAGCAATCCCTCAGACTCCCAGCACTGGGATAACAGCAATCCCTCAGACCCCCAGCACTGGGATTACAGCATTCCCTCAGACCCCCAGCACTGGGATAACAGCAATCCCTCAGACTCCCAGCACTGGGATAACAGCAATCCCTCAGACCCCCAGCACTGGGATAACAGCATTCCCTCAAACCCCCAGCACTGGGATAACAGCATTCCCTCAGACCCCCAGCACTGGGATTACAGCAATCCCTCAGACCCCCAGCACTGGGATTACAGCAATCCCTCAGACCCCCAGCACTGGGATTACAGCAATCCCTCAGACTCCCAGCACTGGGATAACAGCAATCCCTCAGACTCCCAGCACTGGGATAACAGCAATCCCTCAGACCCCCCGCACTGGGATTACAGCAATCCCTCAGACCCCCCGCACTGGGATTACAGCAATCCCTCAGACCCCCCGCACTGGGATTACAGCAATCCCTCAGACCCCCCGCACTGGGATTACAGCAATCCCTCAGACCCCCCGCACTGGGATTACAGCAATCCCTCAGACTCCCAGCACTGGGATTACAGCAATCCCTCAGACTCCCAGCACTGGGATTACAGCAATCCCTCAGACTCCCAGCACTGGGATTACAGCAATCCCTCAGACTTCCAGCACTGGGATTACAGCAATCCCTCAGACCCCCAGCACTAGGATTACAGCAATCCCTCAGACCCCCAGCACTGGGATTACAGCAATCCCTCAGACTCCCAGCACTGGGATTGCAGCAATCCCTCAGACCCCCAGCACTGGGATTACAGCAATCCCTCAGACCCCCAGCACTGGGATTACAGCAATCCCTTGACTCCCAGCACTGGGATTACAGCAATCCCTCAGACTCCCAGCACTGGGATTACAGCAATCCCTCAGACTCCCAGCAGTGGGATTACAGCAATCCCTCAGACTCCCAGCAGTGGGATTACAGCAATCCCTCAGACTCCCAGCACTGGGATTACAGCAATCCCTCAGACTCCCAGCACTGGGATTACAGCAATCCCTCAGACTCCCAGCACTGGGATTACAGCAATCCCTCAGACCCCAGCACTGGGATTACAGCAGGTTGACGCCAGCAGGTCTCAAGGTGATCAATGCTTTGCGACTGTAACAGTGCTGCCTGCACATGGGGTGTATTGAATGAATGTGGGGACATTGACGTTTCACACAACAAAAAACATGACCTGCACTGACCAGCTCAATGTGGCTCCGAACATCACATTAAACCAAGGGTATGGTATTGGTGGAAAGGTAGGATGGGGCTGAGACGGAGCGGGCAAGAGGGATGGTTGTTGGTCAATGATTGTCTCTCTTCGACACCAGTGCAAGGATAAGGTTGTCCTGTTCCCATGCGGAGACTGTGGTTACAGTCAGATGACAACAACATTCAGTGATGGTGTGAAGCCTTTGACAGACCATTAGCTCGCCGCCAGCAAGAGGCTGTCTATCCCAGGAATCCATTTACACACATTGAACCGGCAACTTGGTAAGGTGGTGAAGAAGGCTGGGGAAATGAATGCCGTAGAGCTTACATTGCAGTAGCGCCAGTCACCACCTCAGCATGTTCCAAAGTATTTTCTAGCCCCAATGGAGTTGTTTTTTAAAGGTTTCACTGCCATTCTAACGTCGGGAAGGGAACACATCAATTACAGACAGCAATCCAGCAAGAGCTGAGACTCTAAAAGGCACTCACTGATTTTTTGAGGTCGTGGTGGAAGGTGTTGGTGAAGTGGATGAACTGTTCAACCTCCTCGTGGGAGCACGAGGCGGCGCCGATACAGTCATCAATGTAGCGGAGGAAAAGGTGGGGGGTGGGGCCAGTGTAGTTGCGGAAGATGGACTGTTCCACATATCCTACGAAGAGGCAGGCATAGCTGGGGCCCATGCGGGTGCCCATGGCTACTCCTTTGGTTTGGAGGAAGTGGGAGGATTGGAAAGAGAAGTTGTTCAGGGTGAGGACCAGTTCAGTCAGTCGAAGGAGGGTGTCAGTGGAAGGGTACTGGTCGGTACGGCGGGAAATCCATCGAATTCAGCACCGCCTTCCTAACCTGCAATCTTCTTCCCGACCTCTCCGCCCCCACCCCAGTCTGACCTATCACCCTCACCTTTACCTCTTTCCACCTATCACATTTCCGACACCCCTCCCCCAAGTCCCTCCTCCCTACCTTTTATCTTAGCCTGCTGGACAAACTTTCCTCATTCCTGAAGAAGGGCTTATGCCCGAAATGTCGATTCTCCTGTTCCCTGGATGCTGCCTGACCTGCTGCGCTTTTCCAGCAACACATTTTCAACTCTAAAAGGCACAGGCAGCGATCCAATAGTCACAGGAATGCCACATTGTAGAAACACAAATGAGTTATTCCTAAAGCCCAGGGAAAATATTAATCAAAGGCATTATGTGACTGGCTGTGGGAGCTTGCTGTGCAACACTGTTATTTATGTTATAACAGTGACTACCCAGCAAAATGATAGCGTTGGTTGCAATATGATTTGGGAGCATTCTCCATTCATGTCAGCTGCTATACAAATGCAGCCATTAGATTTCTCTCTAGTCAAAGAGAGTCTTGTGGTCAGTGTGAAACAATGACTAATCCAATAAGCAGGTTACCGCACGGACTCTGGTTTCTGATTGAAAGGGGCCACTTGGGGGAAACTACAACTAAACAGAGCAGCTGTCAGATAAAACCGTGTCTCTAATCATGCTTAAAACTGTTGTGCGACATATCTGGAATTTTGTGAGGGTCAGGAATTACAATTGGTATCCACATGCATTGTGTTAAGGTCCTAAAATTGTGGCTGTGTCAGAGATAGGAATGGTGTAAACATCAGCAGATATTGCCAGGTCAGAATGACAGTGTGAACCAGCACCACTGGGGGCTACAGGCCTGGTATCCAACTGGAACTTGGACGTGTGTTTGGAAGGTGCTATCAAAGCAGCTTTGGTGAACTTCTGCAGTGCATCTTGTAGATGGTACACACTGCTGAGTGTTGATGGTGGAGGGAGTGGATGTTTGTCGATGTGGAGCTCTGGGAAGCAGGGTCTAAATCACAACACAGCTGCTGGGTTTAAAACCTAACCAATAAATCTGGAACCAAAAGCCCGCCTCAGTGTTGGTGAGCATGATGCTTCCACTGATTATCACCAAAACCCATCTGATCCACTAATGTCCTTTCGGGAAGGAAATTTTCCATCCCTACCTGGTCTGACCTACATGTGACTCCAGGCCCCCAGCAATGGGATGGACTCTTATCAGCCATCTCAAACAGCAAATAGGAATGCTCTTATCAGTGATACCCACATTATATGACAAAAGGATTCGCCACTCTCCCCATAAGAGTGGGGACATTATTGTATGGGACTACTCAACGGGCAGGGTGTTCTGCACTTTCCCATGAACACTGTCTGTGTGTGTGTATATGTGTAGGTGTGTGTATATGTGTGTGTGTATATATGTGCATGTGTGCAGATATGTGTATGTATATGTGTTTTGTGTATATGTGTTTTGTGGTTGTGTTTTGTGGTTGTGTTTTGTGTATGTGTGTTTTGTGTATATGTGTACGTGTGTGTGTTTTGTGTATATGTGTACGTGTGTGTGTTTTGTGTATATGTGTACGTGTGTGTTTTGTGTATATGTGTACGTGTGTGTTTTGTGTATATGTGTACGTGTGTGTGTTTTGTGTATATGTGTACGTGTGTGTGTTTTGTGTATATGTGTACGTGTGTGTGTTTTGTGTATATGTGTACGTGTGTGTGTGTTTTGTGTATATGTGTACGTGTGTGTGTGTTTTGTGTATATGTGTACGTGTGTGTGTGTTTTGTGTATATGTGTACGTGTGTGTGTGTTTTGTGTATATGTGTACGTGTGTGTGTGTTTTGTGTATATGTGTACGTGTGTGTGTGTTTTGTGTATATGTGTACGTGTGTGTGTGTTTTGTGTATATGTGTACGTGTGTGTGTTTTGTGTATATGTGTACGTGTGTGTGTTTTGTGTATATGTGTACGTGTGTGTGTTTTGTGTATATGTGTACGTGTGTGTGTTTTGTGTATATGTGTACGTGTGTGTTTTGTGTATATGTGTACGTGTGTGTGTTTTGTGTATATGTGTACGTGTGTGTTTTGTGTATATGTGTACGTGTGTGTTTTGTGTATATGTGTACGTGTGTGTTTTGTGTATATGTGTACGTGTGTGTTTTGTGTATATGTGTACGTGTGTGTTTTGTGTATATGTGTACGTGTGTGTGTTTTGTGTATATGTGTACGTGTGTGTGTGTTTTGTGTATATGTGTACGTGTGTGTGTGTTTTGTGTATATGTGTACGTGTGTGTGTGTTTTGTGTATATGTGTACGTGTGTGTGTGTTTTGTGTATATGTGTACGTGTGTGTGTGTTTTGTGTATATGTGTACGTGTGTGTGTGTTTTGTGTATATGTGTACGTGTGTGTTTTGTGTATGTGTGTACGTGTGTGTTTTGTGTATGTGTGTACGTGTGTGTTTTGTGTATGTGTGTACGTGTGTGTTTTGTGTATGTGTGTACGTGTGTGTTTTGTGTATGTGTGTACGTGTGTGTTTTGTGTATGTGTGTACGTGTGTGTTTTGTGTATGTGTGTACGTGTGTGTTTTGTGTATGTGTGTACGTGTGTGTTTTGTGTGTGTGTGTACGTGTGTGTTTTGTGTGTGTATGTGTACGTGTGTGTATGTGTACGTGTGTGTATGTGTACGTGTGTGTATGTGTACGTGTGTGTATGTGTACGTGTGTGTATGTGTACGTGTGTGTATGTGTACGTGTGTGTTTTGTGTGTGTGTGTGTGGTGTGTGTATGTGTACGTGTGTGTGTACGTGTGTGTGTGTACGTGTGTGTGTTGTGTGTGTGTGTAGTGTGTGTATGTGTACGTGTGTGTGTTGTGTGTGTATGTGTGTGGTGTGTGTGTGTGTGGTGTGTGTGTGGTGTGTGTGTGTATGTGTGTGTGTGGTGTGTGTAAGTGTGTGTGTGGTGTGTGTATGTGTAGGTGTGTTTTGTGTGTATGTGTAGGTGTGTTTTGTGTGTATGTGTACGTGTGTGTTTTGTGTGTATGTGTACGTGTGTGTTTTGTGTGTATGTGTACGTGTGTGTTTTGTGTGTATGTGTACGTGTGTGTTTTGTGTGTATGTGTACGTGTGTGTTTTGTGTGTATGTGTACGTGTGTGTTTTGTGTATATGTGTACGTGTGTGTTTTGTGTATATGTGTACGTGTGTTTTGTGTATATGTGTACGTGTGTGTTTTGTGTATATGTGTACGTGTGTGTTTTGTGTATATGTGTACGTGTGTTTTGTGTATATGTGTGTGTGTTTTGTGTGTGTATGTGTACGTGTGTGTATGTGTACGTGTATGTGTACGTGTGTGTATGTGTACGTGTGTGTGTTGTGTGTGTATGTGTACGTGTGTGTGTTGTTTGTGTATGTGTACGTGTGTGTTGTGTATGTGTGTGTGTGGTGTGTGTGTGTGTGTGGTGTGTGTATGTGTGTGTGGTGTGTGTGTGTGTGTGGTGTGTGTATGTGTGTGTGGTGTGTGTGTGTGTGTGGTGTGTGTATGTGTGTGTGTTGTGTGTGTGTTGTGTGTGTGTGGTGTGTGTATGTGTTGTGTGGTGTGTGTATGTGTGTGTGTGGTGTGTGTATGTGTGTGTGGTGTGTGTATGTGTGTGTGTGGTGTGTGTATGTGTGTGTGTGGTGTGTGTATGTGTGTGTGTGGTGTGTGTATGTGTGTGTGTGGTGTGTGGTATGTGTGTGTGTGGTGTGTGGTGTGTGTATGTGTGTGTGTGGTGTGTGTATGTGTGTGTGTGGTGTGTGTATGTGTGTGTGTGGTGTGTGTATGTGTGTGTGTGGTGTGTGTATGTGTGTGTGGTGTGTGTATGTGTGTGTGGTGTGTGTATGTGTGTGTGGTGTGTGTATGTGTGTGTGGTGTGTGTATGTGTGTGTGGTGTGTGTATGTGTGTGTGTGGTGTGTGTATGTGTGTGTGTGGTGTGTGTATGTGTAGGTGTGTGTGGTGTGTGTATGTGTAGGTGTGTGTGGTGTGTGTATGTGTAGGTGTGTGTGGTGTGTGTATGTGTAGGTGTGTGTGGTGTGTGTATGTGTAGGTGTGTGTGGTGTGTGTATGTGTAGGTGTGTGTGGTGTGTGTATGTGTAGGTGTGTGTGTGGTGTGTGTATGTGTAGGTGTGTGTGTGGTGTGTGTATGTGTAGGTGTGTGTGTGGTGTGTGTATGTGTACGTGTGTGTGTGGTGTGTGTATGTGTACGTGTGTGTGTGGTGTGTGTGTGTGTACGTGTGTGTGTGTTGTGTGTGTGTGTACGTGTGTGTGTGTTGTGTGTGTGTGTAGTGTGTGTATGTGTACGTGTGTGTGTTGTGTGTGTATGTGTACGTGTGTGTTGTTTGTGTATGTGTACGTGTGTGTTGTGTGTGTAGTGTGTGGTGTGTGTGTGTGTGGTGTGTGTGTGTATGTGTGTGTGGTGTGTGTGTGTATGTGTGTGTGTGGTGTGTGTATGTGTGTGTGTGGTGTGTGTATGTGTGTGTGTGGTGTGTGTATGTGTAGGTGTGTGGTGTGTGTATGTGTAGGTGTGTTTTGTGTGTATGTGTACGTGTGTGTTTTGTGTGTATGTGTACGTGTGTGTTTTGTGTGTATGTGTACGTGTGTGTTTTGTGTGTATGTGTACGTGTGTGTTTTGTGTATATGTGTACGTGTGTGTTTTGTGTATATGTGTACGTGTGTGTTTTGTGTATATGTGTACGTGTGTGTTTTGTGTATATGTGTGCGTGTGTGTTTTGTGTATATGTGTGTGTGTTTTGTGTGTGTATGTGTACGTGTGTGTATGTGTACGTGTGTGTATGTGTACGTGTATGTGTACGTGTGTGTATGTGTACGTGTATGTGTACGTGTGTGTATGTGTACGTGTGTGTGTTGTGTGTGTATGTGTACGTGTGTGTGTTGTGTGTGTATGTGTACGTGTGTGTGTTGGTTGTGTATGTGTGTGTGTGTGTGGTGTGTGTGTGTGGTGTGTGTGGTGTGTGTAGGTGTGTGTGTGGTGTGTGTAGGTGTGTGTGTAGGTGTGTGTGTGGTGTGTGTGTGGTGTGTGTAGGTGTGTGTGTGGTGTGTGTAGGTGTGTGTGTGGTGTGTGTAGGTGTGTGTGTGGTGTGTGTAGGTGTAGGTGTGTGTGTGGTGTGTGTAGGTGTGTGTGTGGTGTGTGTAGGTGTGTGTGTGGTGTGTGTAGGTGTAGGTGTGTGTGTGGTGTGTGTAGGTGTAGGTGTGTGTGTGTGGTGTGTGTAGGTGTAGGTGTGTGTGGTGTGTGTAGGTGTGTGTGTGTGTTGTGTGTATGCGTACGTGTGTGTGTATGCGTACGTGTGTGTGTATGCGTACGTGTGTGTGTATGCGTACGTGTGTGTGTTGTGTGTGTATGTGTACGTCTGTGTGTTTGTGTATGTGTACGTGTGTGTGGTGTGTGTATGTGTGTGTGTGGTGTGTGTATGTGTGTGTGTGGTGTGTGTATGTGTGTGTGTGGTGTGTGTGTGTGGTGTGTGTATGTGTGTGTGTGGTGTGTGTGTGTGGTGTGTGTATGTGTGTGTGTGGTGTGTGTATGTGTGTGTGTGTGTGTGTATGTGTGTGTGTGGTGTGTGTGTGTGGTGTGTGTATGTGTGTGTGTGGTGTGTGTATGTGTGTGTGTGGTGTGTGTATGTGTGTGTGTGGTGTGTGTATGTGTGTGTGTGTGGTGTGTGTATGTGTGTGTGTGGTGTGTGTATGTGTGTGTGTGGTGTGTGTATGTGTGTGTGGTGTGTGTATGTGTAGGTGTGTGTGTGGTGTGTGTATGTGTAGGTGTGTGTGTTTTGTGTGTAGGTGTAGGTGTGTGTGTTTTGTGTGTAGGTGTAGGTGTGTGTGTTTTGTGTGTAGGTGTAGGTGTGTGTGTTTTGTGTGTAGGTGTAGGTGTGTGTGTTTTGTGTGTAGGTGTAGGTGTGTGTGTTTTGTGTGTAGGTGTAGGTGTGTGTGTTTTGTGTGTAGGTGTGTGTAGGTGTGTGTGTTTTGTGTGTAGGTGTAGGTGTGTGTGTTTTGTGTGTAGGTGTAGGTGTGTGTGTTTTAGGTGTAGGTGTGTGTGTTTTGTGTGTAGGTGTGTGTGTTTTGTGTGTAGGTGTAGGTGTGTGTGTTTTGTGTGTAGGTGTAGGTGTGTGTGTTTTGTGTGTAGGTGTAGGTGTGTGTGTTTTGTGTGTAGGTGTAGGTGTGTGTGTTTTGTGTGTATGTGTAGGTGTTTTGTGTGTATTGTGTGTAGGTGTGTGTGTATTGTGTGTATTGGGTGTAGGTGTGTGTGTATTGTGTGTAAGTGTAGGTGTGTGTGTTTTGGGTGTAGGTGTAGGTGTGTGTGTTTTGGGTGTAGGTGTGTGTGTTTTGGGTGTAGGTGTGTGTGTTTTGGGTGTAGGTGTAGGTGTGTGTGTTGTGTGTAGGTGTAGGTGTTTTGTGTGTATTGTGTGTAGGTGTGTGAGTATTGTGTGTATTGGGTGTAGGTGTGTGTGTATTGTGTGTAAGTGTAGGTGTGTGTGTTTTGGGTGTAGGTGTGTGTGTTTTGGGTGTAGGTGTGTGTGTTTTGGGTGTAGGTGTGTGTGTTTTGGGTGTAGGTGTAGGTGTGTGTGTTGTGTGTAGGTGTAGGTGTTTTGTGTGTATTGTGTGTAGGTGTGTGTGTATTGTGTGTAGGTGTGTGTGTATTGTGTGTAGGTGTAGGTGTGTGTGTTTTGTGTGTAGGTGTAGGTGTGTGTGTTTTGGGTGTAGGTGTAGGTGTGTGTGTTGTGTGTAGGTGTGTGTGTTTTGTGTGTAGGTGTAGGTGTGTGTGTTTTGTGTGTAGGTGTGTGTGTGTGTTTTGGGTGTAGGTGTAGGTGTGTGTGTTTTGGGTGTAGGTGTAGGTGTGTGTGTTTTGTGTGTAGGTGTGTGTGTTTTGTGTGTAGGTGTGTGTGTTTTGTGTGTAGGTGTAGGTGTGTGTGTTTTGTGTGTAGGTGTAGGTGTGTGTGTTTTGTGTGTATGTGTAGGTGTTTTGTGTGTATTGTGTGTAGGTGTGTGTGTATTGTGTGTAAGTGTAGGTGTGTGTGTATTGTGTGTAAGTGTAGGTGTGTGTGTTTTGGGTGTAAGTGTAGGTGTGTGTGTTTTGGGTGTAGGTGTGTGTGTTTTGGGTGTAGGTGTAGGTGTGTGTGTTGTGTGTAGGTGTAGGTGTTTTGTGTGTATTGTGTGTAGGTGTGTGAGTATTGTGTGTATTGGGTGTAGGTGTGTGTGTATTGTGTGTAAGTGTAGGTGTGTGTGTTTTGGGTGTAGGTGTGTGTGTTTTGGGTGTAGGTGTGTGTGTTTTGGGTGTAGGTGTGTGTGTTTTGGGTGTAGGTGTA